>NC_057813.1:165746281-165755397 GCF_018294505.1 Triticum aestivum
GATCGATCGAGCCGGTTGGGGCTGGATGAACAGGACCCCCGTGGAGGGCTGGATGAACAGGACGACCCCGTGGAGGGCGGGATGAACAGTAGATGGTGGAGGGGTGGATGAACAGGAGCCTGTGGAGAGGGGTGGTTGAACAGTAGCCGGTGGAGTAGCGCGCGGTGGAGGCTGGATGAACAGGAGCCCGTGGATGAACAGTCGTAGGTGGAGGCTGGAGGAGGTCGACGGTGGATGAATAGTAGCCCGTGGAGGTTGGAGGAGGTCGACGGTGGAGATGAACAGTATCCCGTGGAGTCCCGTTTTGCGGTACGCCACACCCCTCCCGATGAATAGGACCCCCATTTCGACCGTAGCGCTCCAACACAAGTCTGCTTCGTCCGTTTTGCGGTACGCCACACCCCTCTCGATCAACAGGACCCCATTTTGACCATAGGAGGTCCAACACAAGTCCGTTTCCTCTATTTTGCGGTACGCTAGACCCCTCCCGATGAACAGGATCCCGTTTCAAACATGGCCGGTCGAACACAAGGTTGTTTCCTCCATTCTGCGGTACGCCAGGCCTCGTTTCCATCGCCTGTTCCGTCCAAGCCCTCCCGATGAACACGACGATGCATTCCGTTCCGACCCAGCCGGTTGGCTCCCCATGAACACGACGATGATGCTGTTTCTCCATTCTAACCCAGCCATGTACACGAGCCCTGGGCGTACGTATGCGCGAGTAGGCGTTTGAGACCCCACCCATATGTACACATACGTGGCCGTATTTTCTTTCTTGCACACTGGCCGATGTACATACGTGTACATGCTACGTGCGCGCCTCTACTACGACGCGTGCGCGCCTCTACATCCACCAGTATGTACGTACATGTTCACGACCAGAATGACAACGCTACGTACGCTTCGACCGGTGGGTCCCGACTATCAGGCACTTCTTGAGTGCGAAGATGTAGCTGGTGGGTCCCAGCAGTCAGGGGGCGAATCATTTTTTTTGCCCGGACGCACTTCCTTGCATGCGAAGGTGTAGCTGGTGGGTCCCATCAGTCAGGGGGGAAACATTTTTTCGTGAAATACGGTGGCCCGTCCGGTGGGTCCCTACTGTCAGGTGGAGGAATAATTATTTTCAGCCTAATAAGGAGGCACTTCCTTGCGGCCGCCATGGAACCAGCTGTCAGCCTCTCCACGTACAGTACTCTTCCAATGGAAGTCATTCCTTGACCACATTGACCATGCCGCACAGAGAGCACCAGGGCGGTGGACGATGGCGAGGCCTAGGAAGGGGATGACGCAGAGCCGGGGAAGATGCGGTAGTGGAAGCTCGCGCGGAGAGGAGTACGAGGGTTCACTGGTTCGGCTGTGGTGTGAGGCTGTCGTTGCCGCATGGCCTGGCTAGCAGTTGGAATAGTAGGGGCGGTGAGGCCTCCGCGGCAGCACAGCCGGCCATGGGAGGCAGGAGCATGCGGCACGACCGGCGCTGCTTTGGGCGGCTGGATCAAGAAGACCAGAGGTTGAAGAAGCACTACGGCCGTTGGATGGACGTCGTACGCTCACTGGAGCTAGAATCATTCATATTGACTAAGTTGACAAAGCCCTCCGTCCCTATCAACTTAGTAGGCCCACAAGTCAGCCTCCCACCAAGGTGGGTCCTAGCTAGCAGGGGGAGTATTCATTTTTTTGTGCGTAATAAGGAGGTGGGTCCGAGCTGACAGCGGGGGGAATGTTTTTTTCGCGAAATACGGTGGCCCGTCCAGTGGGTCCCAGCAGTCAGGGGGAGACGTTTTTTCGCGAAATACTGGTGGCCCGTCCGGTGGGTCCCTGTTGTCAGGTGGAGGAATAATTAATTTCCACGTAATAAGGAGGCACTTCCTTGCGGCTGCCGTGGACCCAGTTGTCAGCCTCTCCACGTACAGTACTCTTCCGATGGAAGTCGGTCGTTGACCACATTGACCACGCAGCATCAGGAGCACCACGGCGGTGGATGACGGTGAGGCCTAGGAAGGGGACAACGCGGAGCCGGGGAAGACGCGGCAGTGGATGCCCACGCGGAGAGGAGTATGAGGGTTCACTGGTTCGGCTGCGGTGTGAGGCTGTCGTTGCCGCAGAATAATAGGGGGTGTGGGTGAGTGGAGGGATGGCCTGGCCAGTGGTGGAAGTAGTATGGGGGCGGTGAGGCCTCCGCGGTAGCACAGCCGGCCACGGGAGGCGGGAGCAGGCGGCACGACCGGCGCTGCTTTGGGCGGCTGGAACAAGAAGACCAGAGGTTGAAGAAGCACTATGGCCATTGGATGGACATCATATGATCACTGGAGTATTGACTAAGTTGACAAAGCCCTCCGTCCCCGTCAACTTAGTAGGCCCACAAGTCAGCCCAACAATATGGTGGGTCCCAGCTAGCAGGGGGTATTCATTTTTTTGGCGTAATAAGGAGGCACTTCCTTGCGTGCGAAGATATAGCTGGTGGGTCCGACCTGTCAGCGAGGGGAACATTTTTTCGCGGAATACAGAGGCCCTTCCTGTGGGTCCTAGCTGTCAGGTGGAGGAATCATTATTTTGCGCGTAATAAGGAGGCATTTCCTTGCATGCGTCCGTGGACCCAGCTGTCAGCTCTCCATGTACCGTCCACTTCCGATGGATGTCGTTCATTGACCACGTTGACCAGGCCGTGCCAAGAGCACCAGGGTGGTGGACGACGGTGAGGCCTAGGAAGGGAACGACACTGAGCCAGGGAATACTCGGCAGTTGTTTCCCACGCGGAGGAGTATGAGGGTTTACTGGTTCGTCTGCCGTCCCCGGAGAATAACAGCAGGTGTGGGTGAGTAGAGGGATGGCTAGGCCAGCGATGGGAGTACGGTAGGGCCGTGATTCCTGCGCGGCAGCATAGCCGGCCGCGGGAGGAGGGAGCAGGCAGTCCCGCCGGCTCTTGTTTGAGCGGCTGGAGCATGAAGAGCAGAGATTGAAGAAGCACGACAGCCTTTGGATGGACATCCAACATTCACTGCTCTCGTGTGTTGACTAAGTTGACAAGGCATTGCGTGTGTGTTAACCTTTTTTTTATGAAAGCATACGCGTCAACCTGTAGTAGGCGCACAAGTCAGCCTCAAATCTGTGGAAAACAGCATACAACCCATCTGCCATTACTTCTAATAATGTACAACCCATTTGCTAATTCTTAAGAATTTTCTGGAGCCCATCTTCTTTTTGTTAGCATTACACCCCATATTGTGGCCACGGTTAAAAAGTATACGAAATTTTGTATATTTCGGTGCGGTCAACTGTTTTTAATCCAGAAATATCGATTCACATTCAAACTATTTTGAAAAATAATTTAAATAAATATAAAATAAAAATAATTGTCCACGCATAAAAATCAATGGAATTTAAAATCTTGTAATGAAAAAAATTTGAAACTAATCCCTGGTTTGATGTGTTTTAAAAATGTATAGCCCATTTCTGGGCAAACCAAATGAAACTCTCCTCGTCTTGAAAGATTTACAGCCCAGCAGGGCCGATAAAGCAAGTAGGCCTTGTTTGGGTATTTCTTTAAAAAGAATAGAATTGGGCTAGCCATTTTCAGCAAGAAAAAAACACAACTGGGCTCATGATGTGGTAAACATAAATAAAACCCTGGCTAGACGGGCCACAACCCCAGCACAGCCCCGTTGTTACCCTGATCCGTCACTAAATAACAACTGCTTGTTCCTAAAAAAAACTGCACGACCTGCTGGGTCCCTGGTGTTAGCCGCTCGTAGTGTAATTCTCTCGTTTATTGACTATGTTGACAATGGCGTGAGCCCCAGATGTCCAACCATTAGGGGGAACCATATTTTTGGGCTTGTAATATAGAGGCACTTGCTTGCGTACTGCCATGACGCTGGTGGGTCCCTACTGTCATCCTCCCCACGTACAGTCATCTCCTTGTTCCTCTCGGTTGTTGACGACATTGACAATGCAAGAGGGCGGCGCACCGCGGACGATGAGCGAACCAAGACCGTAAGACGGAGGACGACGGCGAGGCCTTGGACGGAACGAACAGGAGCTGTGGAAGATGCGCTGGTCCAGTCATAGGTGGAGGGGAGTACGAGGGTTGACTGGTTCGGGTGCGGGTGCATGTTGGGGCTGAAGTCACCGGAGAATAACATGACGTGTGGGGGAATAGAGGGAGGGACTGGCCAACATTGGAGGGTATGTACGGTAGGGCGGCAGAGGCGCAGCCATCCATGGGAGGCGGGAGCAAGCGGAGCCGACGGGGTGGTTTGGTTTGGGCGGCTGGAGGAAGAAGAAGACAAGAGATAGAAGATACACGACAGATGTTGGATGTCAATCCAACGGCTGGTAGGCAGAATCGTTTGTTGATTGGCTAGTAAGTCGACACCACCTTGGATAGGCTATTTCCTCGCGGGTCCCAAATGTCAGAATCCAAATCCGTCACGGTCATGCAGCCTTTCCTATGAAAATTTACAGCCCATTTGATGTGCTAGTTCGAAATAAGTTTGTGGGTGCTGGTGGGGGCTAATCACTTGGCTTCTGTAATGCACAGTGAGCTCAAGCAGCCGGCGAGAGTGATGTTATTTCCCTTGGTTGGGATTTGTTACAATATTTCACTCTAAATTAAACGAATGGCAAGCCATTTGCCTTGTTTCAAAGAAAATATGACAGTCACAGCCGAGTTGAAAAGGGCAGGAACATCTAACTCCAGCTTACAAACTGTACAAAAGCACAAGGGTTAATTGTTCATCAGGTTTACAAAAAAACCCAGGTTGAAAAGGGCAACAACATCTAACTCCAGCACTATTTTCGGCAGTCACAGTTAAATGGATCGGTCAGGTCCATAGAATGAACATCCTGGGTCGTTAAATTTACTGGATTATGACCACAATATGTTGTAAATAGAAGCCCGACACGTTCAGAAGCTCTTTTGCCCACCTGAAACTCTTTTTTTTGCTCTTCAGCATACCCATCCGTCAAAACCATGATGCTGATAAACTTAAGCATGATGGACAATAGTAACCTCGCATTCAGCAGGAAGAATGCGACAAATCTAGTGTGTGCACGGTTGGCTACATATCGTTCTAGCGTTATTGTCTTCAATCGAATCTCATGAGAAGTGAGAAAATCCCGATGCTTACGAATCCACTGATTGGTTATAACTTTCTTACCCCGTCCTGTTGCCTAAATAGACATGAAGATTGAAAACAGTTAAGGTCTAAAAAAAGAGTGTCGAAAGAGCAATAGCTGAACGGTTAATTCTAGTACACCATATGCGGGCTTCCAATGTGCGTGAAATTATCACCTTTATATACAACTTCTCCAGACATGGAAAGCATTGCAGGAAGTCAATAATCTTGTTCAGATCAAAACTATTCATTTGGATATATAAGATCTTGACAGAATCTAGTACCATTGATAGGCCATCCATAGAGAAACTCTTCATTGAGCATAGAACATAATATTAGTACAAATGTGTACTCCAAGATGATATATAACTTATGCGCAGAAATTTAAAATGCAGCTTATGGTTACAAGTGTAGATGATAATATAAAGTACCTGAAGAACTATGGAGCCAAACACCATATTGAAATGAGCACAGAGATCATGTATTACACCCAAGGTCTCCAGTTTAAGCATAGAGAGTATGGTTATTTGCAACGGTGAATAACTAGAATCAACGATCAACCTTTGAAGTGAAGGGGCATCTTGGATGATGAGCTGCCTTCTGTCAAAAGAAATTCCAATTCTTACAAGGTTAGGCGACTTTATTTGGAGACAACCGATTCAAACTGTGAAAACAAGCACCAAGCACTCTAGGGCAGGGCAACTGGAGTGGATGATGCTATGCAATGAGGCCTCTGATATACGAACCCGCACAAGTTAAAGTTTCTTCAGAAATGGGAGTCGAAGGTTTAGTACCAGATTGTCTGGTAGGTAGCACAGCGCAAAGGTGGCCGTGTGGAGAGAGAGGAGGAAAACCGCGAGATGGACATCGGTGCTGAGGGCACAAGTTCATGGCGTTCGGTATGTGGTATGTCATTTCCAGGGGAATTGTAGAACTCAAGCAGCTGTAGTTCTGTGAATTCAGGGGATTTCAGCCAGGTGTCCACCATGCAGGGCATGGTATGCTTGCTCAGGTAGCATGACGGGATGCAGAGGCTTTGAACGGAGCCCTGGTGGGAGGAGATGATGGCTCTGGGGATTTCAAAATCATTGAAGAGAGATAGCCGACGACAGTCGATATTAAGGGGCATGGTGTGCCATAGAGGGCGCCACCGAATTGACAGGACTTGGGTGCGGCAGCAATCCTTGGTGGGGAGAAGCGAGATTATCTCCCCAAGGACTCGAGATTCTACGGGTTCCTGGGATCCGGTGGGGGCGGGGTCACCGCTTCTCCCCGCGCTGCTGGGTGCGGGATCTACAACACGCGTCGCCGCTAGCGGGAGCCTCATCTTCTTGGCGCTGGGGTCAGCCGACTCCATTTTCCTTGAGGGCATCGCGTCGCGCTCACGGATTTGAGCAGAGTAACGAATGACGAGCCTAGTTGTAGTGCGAGTGAAGAAGAAGGGGAGCTGGGGGTTTTCTGTAGTAGTGAGGAAGAAGGGGAGCTGGGGTTTTCTGTAGGAGTGAGGTGAGGAATTTGGGGGTACAAGTGGAGCGAGCTGACATGAGGTGGGTGGGAGCGAGGAGGAAGAAGAGCACCCGGGTTTTTTTGGGGGGCGGTGTGCTGGATGTGGGTAGCGCCTCTCATTCAGTAAATATATGGGCTTTTGAATTGATTTTACTATTTACTAGTGTGGATTGCTACGTCTTGAGATTGCGTTGGTTTTCCTTGAAGAGGAAAGGGTGATGCAGCAATAGTAGCGTAAGTATTTCCCTTAGTTTTTGAGAACCAAGGTATCAATCTAGTAGGAGGCTCCTCAAAAGTCCCACGCACCTACACAAACAAACCAAGAACTCGCAACCAACGCGATAAAGGTGTTGTCAATCCCTTCACGGCCACTTGCGAAAGTGAGATTTGATAGAGATAGTATGATAAGATAAATATATTTTTGGTATTTTATAATATAGATGCAAATAAAAGTAGATTGGAAGCAAATATGATAAGAGATAGACCCAGGGGCCATATGTTTCACTAGAGGCTTCTCTCAAGATAGCATAAGTATTACGGTGGGTGAACAAATTACTGTCGAGCAATTGATAGAAAAGCGTATAGTTATGAGATTATCTAGGCATGATCATGTATATAGGCATCACGTCCGCAACAAGTAGACCGACTCCTGCCTGCATCTACTACTATTACTCCACACATCGACCGACTCCTGCCTGCATCTAGAGTATTAAGTTCACAAAGAACAGAGTAACGCATTAAGCAAGATGACAAGATGTAGAGGGATAAACTCATGCAATATGATATAAACCCCATCTTTTTATCCTTGATGGCAACAATACAATACGTGCCTTGCAACCCTTTCTATCACTGGGTAAGGACACCGCAAGATTGAACCCAAAGCTAAGCACTTCTCCCATGGCAAGAAAGATCAATCTAGTAGGCCAAACCAAACCGATAATTCGAAGAGACTTGCAAAGATAACTCAATCATACATAAAAGAATTCAGAGAAGATTCAAATATTATTCATAGATAAACTTGATCATAAACCCACAATTCATCGGATCTCGACAAACACACCACAAAAAGAGATTACATCGAATAGATCTACACAAGAGAGGGGGAGAACATTGTATTGAGATCCAAAAAGAGAGAATAAGCCATCTAGCTAATAACTATGGACCCGAAGGTCAGTGGTAAACTACTCACAACTCATCGGAAGGGCTATGGTGTTGATGTAGAAGCCCTCCGTGATCGATTCCCCCTCCGACAGAGCGCCCACGAAGGCTCCAAGATGGGATCTCGTGGATACAGAAGGCTACGGCGGTGGAAATTGTGTTTCGGGTGCTCCCTGGATGTTTTCGGGGTATGTAGGCTTATATAGGAGGAAGAAGTACGTCGGCGGTCGCCCGAGGGGCCCACAAGATAGGGGGCACACCTTGTAGGGGTGGGCGCGCCCTACCCTCTCGTGGACACCTCGGCTGCTTCTTGACTTGCACTCCAAGTCCCCTGGATCATGTTTGTTCCAAAAATCACGCTTCCGAAGGTTTCATTCCGTTTGGACTCCGTTTGATATTCCGTTTCTTCAAAATACTGAAATAGGCAAAAAACAGCAATACGGGCTGGGCCTCCGGTTAGTAGGTTAGTCCCAAAAATGATAATCATGTGTAAAATAAAGCCCATAAACATCCAAAAGGGGTAATATAATAGCATGGAACAATCAAAAATTATAGATACGTTGGAGACGTATCATGGATGGGTTGTTTTGTCTTGGGCCTAGAGAAACAATTACTACTAGTACAGTGGAGACACTCTATAGTTACCTAGAAAAACAATTACTACTAGTACAGTGGAGACACTCTACCGATTATGGCTCCTCCTAGGTCATTGAAACGTCTCCCTCTACTGAATGTCGTTATACTTTTGTTCACCAACATGCGCGCCATGTAGAGCACGGGCCCAAATGCCATCCACCAAATTAGAAGGCAGTATGCAGGCGAAGAGTCACCCCAGTCGTAGCGCGGCAGTAACGATCCGTCGTATCACAAAACCCCACCTCCATGCAGTCTAAGTTTGACGGACGAAGCAACCATCATTTCACTCTTCGCTGAATCCCCTTCTCCCTCAACGTCTTCAAGAAAGGCAACACTCACATCTGCCACTGTTCTTCTCTCCCAACGAAGGGAACGTAAGCGGATCCGTGATGTTGGTATATTTTCGTTCAGAGAAAAAAAAAAGAACTTCTGCAAAGCAGTAACCGATCCTCACTCTCTTTTTTGTTTCATTGTCATTGCGATTGTGTTTTCCTTTCAGTGGTCTCCTAGTATTCGTCAGTTTCATGATGGACCAAGGAGAACCATGCAAAGATCTGCCGATATTGGAGCATACGCCGGAGGCTGATCCCCACGAGATAGAGAGCTCCAAGAAGATGGAGGCATCCACCGAGCCGACCCCAGATACGCTCGCGGCCACTACTAAGATGGTCAATGCCCCGTTTGAGGTTATAGCCCCCGTGG
>NC_057813.1:165755697-165802472 GCF_018294505.1 Triticum aestivum
CTTCGATTGTGGTTTTTCATCTAAGTATGTGCTGATTAATAATGCAAAATTTTATTAGCTTCGATGCCATGCTATACATAGTGGTTTAAATAACTTGTGTTTCTTATACTGAAAAATAATTCAGAATTTGTTTCTATTTCAATTAGAGCCCTGATGCAGACAAGGATTGTGTGGTTGTAGATGTCACTCGCTATGAGGCAGATGACCTGAATATATGCACTGGGAAAACAGAGTTCTTAGGCTGTTGGATCCTGGAAGCCATTTGCGGTTATACCAATGAAGAGTTGTATTCCAGCCTCACCGTTGTCAGGCGTGTTGTCCAGGGTGTACTGAAGCACACGAAGTTCAAAGCTACTCCTTCGTTTGTGAGGCATATTGTTCTTGTCAAGCTTACGCGGGAAGATGACGTGGCATGCCTCCACAAACAAGTTTATCAGTGGCAAGGCCACAAGGTTGTCTTCATGAAGGTTCACGGGATTGAGCTGCTACGGGACGTCCTCGATTATGTTCATGGCAAGGTCCGTCTTATGTCTAGCCCAAATTAGATCGAGGCATGAAATAGTTGCCCCAGCTAGTGTTTAATAGTAGTTTGGATTGTGTCCAATTATCCGAACCTTGCCTGTTATTGACCCCTCTGGGGCTAGTACTCTGTTTGAATCCATCTATGGGAACTGCTGCTACTTTTGTGTGCCCGTGAATCATGTGAGAACCATCGTAATTGTTGCTGAAACAGATGCGTCCTCACTAGTTTCTCCATGAATATGGCATGGTAAGACATAAGTTGTCACGGTTTATCATACGAGCAGTGTGTGTTTTGATGAAATAGAGCACTTGTTCGAGAACTGTGCGCTGACGTATACATAAGTACTTGTAAACACTATTGGTGCTACCCCACTTGTAAGCAGTTGTGCAAAACATGGCACATTGGCTCAGCTCGCTTCAACACGAGGCTATCGACCAGCTAACAATCAACAATCTGCTGTCTGACATATAAACAACTATGTATCTTGTTACAGTGGTTCATGCAGTTAACTGAGGCCACAATGTAAATTCCAAACGTTCACACGCTAGTCCAGCGCTCATGTGGAACACTCACATTAAACTTGTCTTCATAAAAAACTTGAAACGCATAAGTTAAGCAATTTTATACATCTCAATGATTCATAGAACATAACAACCATATACTAGTTCACAGCAAAAGACAAAGTTGTGAGAAGGCTTACAAATCAGGAAAAAACAAGCAAGGCTTCTCTGAGCAAAGGGCCTCCCGGCAGGCTTAAATTTCCTGGAGTTCACTCTGGTTTTTTCTTGTTGCCACCATCCAGGGTTAGGTTCTCTCATTCCAGAATAACCAATTATAATTGTGGTCTCAGCTGGAATGTTGAACTGAACCATGCAGTGTACTGACCAGGTGAAATTCTTGTGCATTCCACTAAATTTAAGCACCGCTATTTGCCGAAATAAGCAGACCATAATGCCTCTTTTCCGCGCACCTGTCCAAAAAACCGTCGTGCGGCCGTGCCAGCTAGTGCTCGGTCCATGGATGAACTGGTAGAATTAAAGTGCATTCCGGACTAGGATGTAGTTGTTTTCGCTCGTCTCTGCACTGCAATCAGGAAGTAAAACGTACGAATCAGCTTCTTTTAGAATGCGTTGGTCATTCTACCTTAGTTACTACCAATGTAGGAATACCTTGAAGACTGGAGGTTAGAAGACGGCAACGAGGGATAGCCATCTCATTTTGCGCAGTTCTACTAAAACTGAGGTGTGTCCTTTTGATTGCGCGGATAGAAACGATACGGAGACAGACACCCCGAAATGATATGGAGACAGACATCCCTGTTTGCGCAAAAACGAAATACGGTTATTTAAACAGTGACAGATATTTGCAGTGGCATATGATTAACAGCAACATCTATTATGTTATAATTGGCACTAGATTGACAGTATGAAGAGTTCTTAAGTAAGTAGCATCACATCACATCAACAATGCCACTAGATTAACATGTAGAACAATAGCATTAGTATTACTGTCATGAGAGTAGCACATGGTTAGTAAATGTGCAATCAAATTTGTGCAGTTCAACTGGGATGAAGCAATGTTAGCAGTGAGATTTAAGTGTAACTGCAAAAACACAATTCATGGGAAATAAAGCAAGACAGAAGCACTTCATAAAATGGTGGTGGCATTGCTTCAATTTATCGACGACATTAGACCATTACTTATAGTGACATTAGGTGGCATTGCTTAATGCTTCATGTGATTTTACATTAACTGTAGAGATATGGGTGTAGGGACAACAGGGGCATAAAGTGGTGAGGCAGATGTGGCTGCCGAGAGTGGCAAACACTCAGGCAGCATGTCTGCATTTGTCCCATTTTTTATCTCCTCGGCGACATTTTCCTATGTGAGCACAGGAAATCTAGACCTGCTCATTCTCATTTGCGTTGTCCCCCAACACCCGTCACTTCTTTCCTTTTTCAACCAAGAGATAGGTCCACTTCCCCCCACCCTTCGCCATCCACCATGCTTTCTTCATATTTTCAATCAAGAGACAGGTTGGGTAGCCAGTATCTACTACTTTCCCCTGTTTCCTCTTAGAACCAAGTCCTAGATTCATGCTACAGATTTCCCACTTTCTTCCCTATTTGAACCAACTCTTAGAGTCGACTGTACGAACTAGCTTTACCTCTAATAATAGTAAAAGTCTAGGTGGCTTTGGAACAATGGACGGAAGTAGAAAAAGATCCACACGAAGGGAGCTGGGGCAGTAGAGCAAGGCAGGTTTCGAAGGAATATATACTTGAGGGTCGTCGGCATGTGGCAAAGACGGCGTCGGGAGGCCACATCTTGGACACAATACCGCGGGGAGGAAGAAGGGGTCGGAGGCCCTCCCGAGCCGGCGCTCTCTTGGAGAGAATGGCACGGTCGCTGATCGGGACGCGCGGGCAGCCGTTGGTCTCCTCCCTCTCCGCCGACGACAGCGTGAACAATGCACCTACACCCCTACCCCAGTCGAGGTTGTCCGGCCAGATTTGTAACCAGCCGTGAGCTGAGAGAGAGTGTGTCCACCTATGTCTTGCTTAGATCTGGAGAGCATGAGAGAGTGAACGAAAGGAACCCTAGTAAAGCAAGTGCTAAGGCTCCTGCTTATATATATAGTGGAGTGATTTTGTTGTACCAGCTTCAAAAAAATACGCTCCTACGTGTACCCGCGAGTGGGTGTGAGAGAACTAGTGCATGTGTGCACCGCTTCTCTTCATGAGAGTACAATATACTATGCCCAAAGAACGTTCGCCGCAAGAGTAATAGTATAAGTGTGTGACATGTGAGCTAAAATAAAATGCGCGCGACGTCTTTTGTTTTTTAGAAGTTCTGAGGGTAGGGTGTGAAGAGCACATATGTGTGTGACGTCTACCTGCAGATAGATGGTGGGTGCCACGTGCGAGTCTGCGAGAGGACTCGGGAGAGTCGTGACTCGTGAGGGTGCGTGTGCGTGAGAGAGAGGGGGACACGTATCAATGCAATGCATGTGTCCGTAAATCATTATCCTACAAACGTTCGCCACAAGCCTTTTCCTAACAAACGCCGTAAGAACCGTTAGATCAGCATCCGACAGTGTCAGTTTTGCCATGTCATTTAACAGAATAGCCACTCCTCCTACACACAAATCTTCCACATGAGTGTTAGCAACTGCCGTATGCTCCCTCCGTTCCGAAATACAGTGCATATAGCTTTATTGAAAATTCGAACCTCGCAAACTTTTATCGAGTTTTCGTGTACCAAATTGCACATGTAGAATACCCTGTATATATCATTTCATTCATTTTCGAGAGGTAACTATAAAGATGGGGGAGGAGTCTACAAAGAAAGACCATGGTATCACCCACAACAATTTCAACCATCCTTTGGTGTCGAGGAATATCATAGGAACTCTATATGATATGATTTTTATAGGATTTTTTCCTTTAGAGCCAATTGGTTCATAGGAATAGATTCATATACTCCACATTTCAAAGGAAATAAACATGATAACATTTCTATAGATTTAGAGCCACTTGGTTCATATGAATGGATTCCTATACTCCCTTAATTTCAAAGGAAAATAAACATTAGCGTATATTCAATAGAAAAGTTCCTATGATATGAACCAAATTACATCTCTTTTCTAATCCCTCCTCATAGGAATTGAGATACATGTCATCTCTAGATTCAATAGAAAAGTTCCTATGATGTGAACCAAATGACATCTAATTTTCCAATCCCTACTCATAGGAATTGAGATGCTCCATGTCATCTCTTTCCCTACAACTTCCATGTATACATCTTCTATTCCTAAATAGATAGTACAACCCACTAGTAGCTTTTTTCCAAAACATGCAACTATGGCACAAGAACTATATAGTGTGCCAATAACTTTGAAAGATGGTCGCTGGATGAAGCTAATCCGATAGTGTAGAGATGGCAAATCCGAGCACTACTGGCCGTTGGATATCATCAACATTCCACCAGATCTGCCACATGTACAATTAAGAAGACTCCATGGTTGAACTTAAGCATAATGCACAAACCTCAAAACACAAGCACTTCTCCTTTGTTCTAGAATCTTCTGTATCATAATTGATTTTTTTCTAAATGAATTGCCATTATTTGTTTTTTACTTTATGATTTACAATGCACAACCCCATGAATCTTAACATTTTTATAAAACTAATTGATTTTGAATGAGATGAACTATAAGAACTAAACGGACATCTACATCATGCATATATGACTCAAAGCTTTACATGCTATAGTGTGTATTTATTCATAATTTGGTTTCGAAATCTCATGCGTTCAATGCATGTGTACCTTACTAGTTTTGAGTAGAGTAGCAAATTTCACGCGGCCCCGGGTATATCAAAATGTAGGGCCCATGCATCATTGCCTTTCGGTCGAACCTACGTCCACAATTTTTTGTACGTACTATATCTCCACTGGTCCCCGAACCCAAAATGCTGCCTCGTTCCCATAAAACTAAGTGGCCCACACATATTTAAGGCGTCGACTCGAACCCGTTTCCTATGACGTGGCCCTGCACACCATAGTACTCCTACAAACCCTACCGCCGCACTCATCATCGGTTTTCTTCAAGAGGACGAGGGAGAAAGCCGATTTGTGGTGGAGGCGCTTTCAAAAAAAGGATCTGTAGTGGAGACCCCTACCCTAGGGTGCCCTAGGTAGCTGCCGCACGCATCATTGTTTTCTCTTTTCTTTATGCTCTTGCGCCCTAGAGTGAAATGATGGTTGCTTCATCCGTACAACTCAATGTGGGAAAGGTGGGGCCTTGAGATTTGGGACGCAATGGATTTGGGAGGAGGAGACTAGTTTGGTGACCCAAGGAAGAAACGGTCCTAAGCGCGTGTATCTAGGTGAAAAGACAATATTGAGTCGATAGCTAATTAAATGGAGCAAACTTAGCAACAAAAAACTAATAAGCACACCATTTCATTGGAAGAGGTCACTCCTTGGCAAATGCAATAAATACTACTCCCTGTGTCCCATAATATAAGAACGTTTTTGGCACTACACTAGTGTCAAAAAAGTTCTTATATTATGGGACGGAGGGAGTATGAAGAAAGAGATAGAGAGAAGTAAAAAAATAAATACACTTATAGCCAACCTTATAGCTAACCTTGTTGTAGTATGAGTGACTAAGTGATGACTATGTATGACATGCCAACATTAGATAGCCTAAAGCACTGTGTTAAATCTCCAAGGGCGCGACCGCGCAAGCAACGCGACAGTCGTGGTAGGCGCGACCATGATACGGGCTGCTGGCAGCCCTTGGATCTGAGACCAAATGGTCGCATGCTAAGTTGCTAAAAATTTGTAGAATAACCCTCCAGGATAGGATATTCACCCATAGGTCTAGAATCACGCCATGCAACTATTTGATCTCAGATCCAAGGGCTCTCGGAAGCCCGTATCATGGGAGAATGGAAAGCCACTACCCCGCCATTCGCACGCTGCAGTTCGCTCCTACTCGTCCCCGCACGTCCTTTTATATTACGGCGGTTCGCTCCTAGTCGTCCCGTCCTTTCACATTACGGCAGTTCCACTAATCCTAACCCTCCTTCCAAATCCATGGCGTCCCAAATCTCCATGATCAACGGTTATTACAAGGTTAGAACCATCACCGGCGATGAGTTCGACGTCATCTACACCCGTTCTTCCCCGACGGTGAAAGGATGCCTTTCTCGCTTCAGACGCATGTTCAAAAACTCAGATGATGAGTGGGTCACTGGGCTAGATCTTGAGTACACCACAGTCCTGGGACGAGAGAAGGATCTAAAGGAGGAAGAGAGGAAGAAGCCCGCCGTGATCCAGGTTTGCGTGCATGACTTATGCTTAGTCTACCACATATGCCATGCCGATGTTGAATGCCTGGATTTTAAGAACTTCCTCAAGAGCAACCTAGTCAAATTTGTTACTGTAGACTTTACAAACGACAAAGTAGTCCTGGGTCGGATAGGCCTCATTGTAGGCAACCCCTTCGACCTCCAGAAGAATCGGCTGCTGCCCTCCGGTGGCCAGCCTTCAATGCTGACCCTGGCAGGAGCCATGGTTCATCCTTCATACCATAAACTGGAGAAACCTCATTACATGTTTCATCGTCATGCATGGTAGCGGAATGTACTAGATATAGACCACATCCACTACGCTGCAATGGATGGCTACCTTTGTTTCAATATCTACAAGGGTTGGATAAAGAGCAAGAGCCAAGTGTGCGGTTCAAGCAATGAAGTATCAGCCAAGAGGAAGAGGGACAAGGACGAAGTCGAGGACGTGGACGAGGACTCCGAGTGAGTAAGGTGTCAGTATCGTTGCTCATGGTGGTTCTAATGTAGTGTCTACCGGATTAGTTGCATAGTTTAATTTCAGGTGTGCTTAGTTTAATTTGAGGGGTGTGTTGTGCTGAGCCCCCAGCAGAACTATGTTATGTTTCTTCTCGTTACTTTAACTCTTCAATATGTACATACTACTAGTATTTCTTTAATAGAATTTAGCACCCCAATTAAGCACGTACTAGCTTTTTTAATAGTACTATATGCATAATTTGGCAACGAGCGCTCTCTATATGTACCACCTTTTTCTAATTTCAATTTTTGCTCCATGGCGCAATCCATCGATACTACTACTGTACAAAAGTATACATTTTTTAAAAGGCGAGAGTACTGTTCATCACATATATAGCCAGTTAAATTCTCAACCTAGAATGATGTGCATGCCATGTAGTAAACCGATACAGAGGAAGTATAGTAACAATGAGGTGATTTTACCGAGCGATCGGCGGGGGAGCATGGCCTGTCATGCGGTCCCATGTGTCATGATGTACCAAGGCGATGTGCGTGTCCCTCTTGAGGCAGAAGCAATACTGCGTGGTTTGAGATGATGGTGAACCGAAGTGTGAAATAATGGTTGCTTCGTCTGTCTAGGAAGGTGCGGCATTGTAATTTGACGTCTCATTTCTCATTACTACTACTGGGCTAGTACGAGTGGGGTGCGTCCCCCTACTGTTCTGCACTGTTATTTGGTGCTTGACATGTCGACCCGGTTGCTATATGTCCCACATGTCGGTGACAGGAAGTACAGAATTCATGAAAGGGAGCGACTTAGTTTTGGAAAAATCTGTTTTTACAGAGTACGTACCCACTAGGGTTTATCGGGCTCATCTAAAAAACATTTGTATTTCCGTTTGATAAGTCTCAATTCTACTACTAGTAGTAGTACCATTACATGTTGGATTTTGAGGTGCGTTAGATCACCCGATGCAAGCAGTGTCAAGAGGAAACTCACCAATGCATGTAGAAGTTCATGGAAATTTAGTGGTCATTCATGCATCCATCCTAATTAATGCCTCGGTAAACATAACTTCTTGAGAAAAACGAGAGTACTAATTACTTGTGCAAACTACAAAATTAATTCGGCCACTCACCGTCTACCTTGGTTGGAGAGATTTTGAAATTGGGCCATAAATTCGAAAGGAGGGAGTAGTAACTTTTGTCTCGATTACTATTTGTGGCCTTGTATAGATGCAAAATGTATTTTTTATAGTGGCCTTGTATAAGTAAATGGAGGGAGTACTAAAGGACATATATATTCCAAACAATATGATAATCTCTCTAACCAAGATACATAGTAGGGACGAGGAATAAACGGAGGGAGTAGTAAAATTTTCTGCTCGTGCCGCGAGCCACCGCGCGCGTGGGCGAGGGAGCGGGCGTAAGGCGTACAGTAGTACTACTACTACTACTCGTAAGCAAGCTTCACCTCATCCCGCGAGCCACTGCGCCCATGGGCGGGGGAGACGGCGTACTAAGCAAGCTTCTCCTTGTTCTGCGAGTTGACGGGACACATCAAAAGTACTCCAATGTATAGAGCCTTGCCTCTAAGGTAGGCCCCACATGGTTTGCCACTTTTTTAAGATAACACGTCAAGTCGCAATTTGTTTGTTCACCCGTGGTAGACGATCCTCCCTCCACCAAGTTGTGACACTCCAAAAATTTTATTTGGTTTTTATCAAAAACTTTGTGGTTTTTGAGGAGAGGCCATCTAAAATTTTTCTTTTTCAGAAAAACCTTCCACTTAAAAAAAAACTTCCTTTGCTTTGGCAAGGATTTTATTTTTCAAACTTTGGTGTTTGATCTTTTGAAACTTCTTCTCTGTTGGTTCTCTCGCAAATTTATTTTGGGAGTTTAATTTGTTTTCTTTTAAAATGAAACTCTATGAAAATTTGGGGATTTTCATATCTTGGAGCCACCCTTGACTTTGCATTGTTCCCATGTGGGAAAACCCCTCCAAAACCTCCCCTACACCTTGTGATCAACCTAAGTTCTCTGTCCAAACTAATCCAAACAAGTTTTGGATTTTATTCTAATTATTTTTCCTCTCAAAACAAATCTGAAAATTATTTGGAGCCTGAGGGATTTTCAAAGCAAGTACTCTTTTTCATTTGAGTTTTGACCTCAAACCAACTCTCCTGGATAGTCCTTTGTACCCACAACCCAGAACCATCTTGATCCACTCCTCCTCTTTTCAAAATTTTCAAAATTCAGTCTCGGCAAGTTTGGACCAGATTTGCCAAATTTGATGAAATTCATATCTACACTCCCCCAAAAATTCCACCAAAATTCAGGCAGCCTAGTTGAGCAATGAGAAGCCATTCCACCAAAAATCAGCTCAAGGAAAAATATCCAGAGGCCAAAAACATTCTGTCGAACACCTGAGCTGCACTATTCCTTTGCAAATTCAGTAAGTTCAGAGATTCAGTTATCTTTCTTCCTTCGTCAGACTCGGTCACGTGGCCACAGTGCGCCCTAGCGCGTTGCACGCAGCCTCTTCTCCCTGGCCAGCACCCCGCACGCACGCTTGGCCAATTCCTGGCGTCGGTAGCTGCGAGCCTCGCCGGCGTTGGGAGCTTCTGTGGTGGCTGCACCTCCCGTGGCGGCCAACAAGGGCCCGAGCCCTCTCGCCACACCACCCGGCGCCGCCCAACACCCCCTGGCTCTCCGCGTGTCCCTGCCGTGCCAGCGCACACCCGTGGCACCGTCGCCGTGGCCCGGCAAGCACGGAACGTGCTCCCTGCCGCCGACGGGCCGCGCCGCCCCGTTCCGTCGAGCTCACCCTTAGCACCAAGTCCCAGCCCGTTTAGCGCCTAAATGGGACCGGTGGACCTCAACGACGATGCCCAAGCCCCTAATCCCACTGCACATCCCCGGCACCGCCGTAATCACTTGCCGGAGATCCCCGTTCACGGCAACCGCCTCGGGCTGCCTATAAAAAGGGCCCCCGAGCTCACCCTCGTGCACGCCTCATCCCCACTCCTCACCAACGCCACGCCAGGCCACTAGGGGGACCCCGAGGAGGTCTCCCCCCCAACTCCGGCCGCCCCGATCCGCCTCGGCCGCCACCTCGATTCGCTCCGGTGAGGCCATCTCCGGCGCCCAAACCCCATCCGTTACCCTCTCTAGCTACAGGAGCCTAACCCCCTCGTCAATTTGACCTCTGCAGCCCTCTCCGACGAGTTCCTCGACCACCCGAGCCGCCATCCGCCGGAGCAAAGCTCGCCGTCGACGTGGTACTCGCCGGCGACCACCACCACCACCAACCAACGCGGAATGGCGCCCTGAGCACGGAGGTACCCTCCGATCCCCCTGCCTCGCCGTGGATCGCCGCCGGCGACCACCGCGGCTCTCGGGCGCCGACGAGCTCCATTTGCCTTTTTTTTAAATTCAAACCTGACGCGTGGGACCCCACCGTCAGCCTCTCTGATCTCTCTGTTGAAACGTATTCTGGAAGCGCCTTCGGGCAAACTACGTTTTCCCTTTGGGCTGGCGTAGTTTCTGCCGAAGCGCTTTCTGTTTTTATAAGCTAGCCCCTGGAAATCTTCTGTTTCATTACAGATGAGTCCCTGGGCAAAAACCCTTATAACGTTTAAGCAGAAAAGTATTTTTGATTGATTCTTTTTCTGTTCTCTTTAAAATTTTGTCTAGTTTTTTATCAGATTTATTTGAGAAATATTTGGAATACTTTTTGTGCACCTCTTGGTATTTACGATAGCGCATATATTTTCTTTATACCGTAGATACCGAAGGAGGTGACGGAGCCGCAAACTTCACCGAGCTAGGCTCCGACTACTCTGAAACAGGCAAGCATGTTTGAACTTTTGATATGATGAGTGTCTTGGCATGTTTTGCATTTAGTTAGTTTTATGGCATGTTGAGAAGCATATCGATGAACGTTATTTTATGCGATAATGAGGTAAGTGAGTTCGATGATCCATAAGTGGATGGATGTGAGTATGAATGGCCATGTGTTGGCATGAGGATGGGTGAGATGGCAGTGTTGTAGCATGCCAGTCTTATGCCGGACTATGTGACTTCAGTGTCAAACCGTATCGGTCCAGTTCCTCTCATTTCCTTCCCTGTACTACCACATGTTATCCGCAAGGAATATGGTTTAGTAAGTTGCAAACCGCTTTTCTGGTACACACCAAAAGGAGAGGCCGTGATGATGGTTCCATGGCCCTGGATTAAAGCCAGTCATCCGGTCAGGGGGCATGGGTGTTTCCGGTTGGGACCGAGAGGGGGGCACCCCTTAGAGCGCGCGTATATATATTTGATCCCATGCTATTCGAGATTGTGATCTCCCCGTCTCAAAAGTTTTTCTTGGACGATGTCTAGGGTGATTCCTAGCATCGAGAGGTAGGATGGGTGTCTACTGGTTAGCTGTGTTTCCTTCTGAAATACCGTAAACGGAACTAGTCCTTCGTGACTAAGGAAATCCGTTGGCTGTGGGAATAATTTTGTACAAACTCTGCAGAGTCATATATCCTTCCAAATCATCTATTCCATGTCCAAATTCGTATTATCTTGTCCTAACAATGACAGTTTTGATGGCAGAGACTTCGGTGATTCGCATGAGTGCTAACTCCGGTTGAATGATTATTCCTGTGGATGGACTAACCCATTTATTCTCAAGAATTAAATGTTCATTATGAGTATTATTTACCTATGAATAAAAGCCCTTTCTGTGATGTCGCCCCGACGTCCGACTGTGGCATTTCTTTTCAAGCCCTTTCTGTGATGTCGCCCCGACGTCCGACTGTGGCATTTCTTTTCAAGCCCTTTCTGTGATGTCGCCCCGACGTCCGACTGTGGCATTTCTTTTCAAGCCCTTTCTGTGATGTCGCCCCGACATCCGACTGTGGCATTTCTTTTAAAGCCCTTTCTGTGATGTCACCCCGACATCCGTCTGTGGTATTTCTTTTTAAGCCCTTTATGTGGTGTCGCTAAGACGCCCGACTGTGGCATCATTTTCCATTATTTATTTGTTCACCTTTCGAGGCGTCGCTTCAGACACCCGATCGGTAGTTATTTATGTTCTGTTGGGATTTCAGGCGGACTACCGCTGTTTCCCTTTTACTCACCTTGTTATGCTAATTTTTTTTAATGTACATTGGTGAATTAATCATGACGCAACCATGCATGCATTTGTTATATCTTACGTCCGAACTGTCTTGCGAGTACTTTCAAAGTACTCACTGGCTTGTTGATTTGGCCAGATGCTGACGAAGGCGATCTCATGGATGAAGAGTTTGATAGCGAGTCCGACACTTAGAGGAGTCCCAGTCAGTCTCGTGCGACCCTGGATTTGGTCACTGTTTTATATCCGCTTCCGCTACCAAATAAATTCATCGAGCCTCACCTCGACGCTCGATGAGATGATAGACTTAGAGTCTTGTATTTCTCTCCCCGCTGTGTTTTTCCACCACCGCCCTATCCTCGAGTCAGTAGTATGCCTCCACACCACTGTGTCATGTCCGCCATTATGTATAATTATTGGCGTGCTTGTAATAATTTGGTTGAGCAACCGTAGTTTGACCCTGTGATATATTTTATGCTACTGGCTTATTGTATCAAGAAATTGTCTACCAGTGAGGAGGATTTCTCTCATACTGGACTCAAAAGATTGGTTTCTCAATAAATATTTTTATTAGAAAACTGGTCGTGACAAGCTTGGTACCAGAGCCAGGATGACTGTAGGAAGCCACTAGGTGCGATCGCTAATTGGTTATTAGCATGATAGAGCTAATTTATATTTTTGCAATTGTAGTCATTTTCTGTCAGTCAGCATAAATTTATGATCTGACCATGCAGAATTTTTGCCTACTTTTGTAGATGGCCGACAACAGCTGCGAGTCTCAGACCTTCGCCAACGTGCCCGATGGGTTCGTCAAGCTTCTTTCCTTCATCGTTCAGGTCGCGATGGGGCCATCTGTGCGCCCAGTCTTCACACTCTGCCAGCACCGAGTCAACGACAGTCTGACCATGCACCAGGCCACGGTGCAGTTCAAGGGAGGGCATGGTGAGTTACGCCGCTTCCGGTTCGTGGGAAGAGCCATGCCTACGGAGAGGCATGCTATGCAGATGGCAGCCCGCGAGGCGATAGCTCGTCTCCGGGATGTCCTTCCCGTGATGAAGACTCGTCGTTACCGTTATCTTCCGTGCCATGTGCCTTACACCTGTCACTACGCATACTCCTGCCCCAGAGGAGAACGAGACGAGGCTTTTGAGATGCTCATTGAGTATCTCCGGGCCTTGGAGGCAGCCTTCGACAACCTGGTGGACGACTTCGTAGCTACCCGCATGGACTCAGTCCATGGCTGTGCTGCCAACAAGAGGGAGCTCCTACCCATCGCACCGCCACTGACTTTGGTCTCGTCCTCAGCATCTTATACGCCTACTTGTCGTCTGCCTTCTACCGAAGAATTCAACCAAGTCATTGCACCCACTTCAGCGCGCACTGCACCACCCTTCGCGCCCACTCCTGTACGTGTTGCTCCGCCCCTGGCAACCGCTCCGTACACTCTGCACAACACTACACGTATGGAGCCTATTAGCGAGGAGGAAGTCGAGTCCCCAACCTCGCTACACCTCGCCCTCGGCAGGGCAAAGGAGGTCGTCAACATCTCTGCCTGAGTACGCCTAGCTGCCATGCAATGTACCGCTTTGTAAGATATGTACATAGGTTGTGAGAAGTAGCCTGTTTGTGCATCATGTAGGATCTGGAGAAGTGCACGAGCCTAAATAACATGTCAGGATTATGTACGCATATCCTGAGTGATGTATTGTATAATTACCGCCCACGTGTAAGATATGTAATGAGCAGTCCTTCTCCGTGCGCAAGTCGATTTGTTTTTCGTAAGTAAGCTGAGTTATTTAATTCTATTTGCCAGCTTTATGCATTTATGGATTTGTCTTTGTGACTCTTTCCGCTTTTCTTATGAGTTTTACAAAAATATATCCCCAGAGTGAAAAATGTCTCGTCCTTGGACTCGCTCCATGCCAACTCCACCAGAGGAAATTTATGATGCACAACCCAGCAACGAGTTCACTCAGGGACAGTCAAGCCAACAGGGCAGTGAATCGGCACTTTCACAAATGTGCCGCCTTTATGAGCAGAGTTAGCAACAACATCGGGAAATGATGAACCAAGTCATCAACATGGGAAATCACCATGGACAGTATCAGCAGCATTCCAAGTTATCTGAGCTAAAGAAGACACGTCCTCAAACATTTTCTCATACTGACAAGCCTCTTGAAGCCGAGGACTGGCTTCGAGATATGGAGAGAAAATTAATTATTGCAAAATGTTCAGACCCCGAGAAGGTATTATATGCTCCACACTATCTCACAGGAGCAGCCGCATCGTGGTGGGAGAATTTTCTGCACATGCATCCCAACGAAAATGACATAACCTGGGATGATTTCGAGGAAGGTTTCCGTGGTGCACATATTCCTAAGAGTATTATGAAAATCAAGAAGAGAGAATTCGATGACCTCAAACAAAGGAACATGACAGTGTCAGATTACAACAGTCAATTTACCCTATTGTCCCGCTACGCCAATGAAGAGCGTATGACTGAAATCAAGAAGATGGAGAAATTCCTTGACGGTCTGGCGCCCGCGCTTAAATGCCAACTGGTCGTGCACACTTTTCCTGATTTTAAAACACTGGTGGACAAAGCCATTACTCTGGAAAATGAGAGACGTAGTCTGGAAGATATCCGCAAGCGAAAAAGGGACCAGACTAATCATGTTCGCAATCACCGAAGCAAGACAGATTTTCAAAAGGGTGGGACACACAAATTCTCATCCAATGTATCACGCCCAATCAAGAATTTTCATGCAAGGGACAAGGAATTCACCTATCGCCCCGACGTTACTTGTTACGCTTGTGGAGAAGAAGGGCACTATGCCAAACAGTGCCCCAAGCCAAGGAATTCAACCCCAAAGCTGAACAACGGCGGCAATAATTCAGCGCCCAAGCGAAACAATTTCAATCCCAACAATAACCACAGGAAGGGTCATCTGAACCATGTAACCAAAGAGGAGGCACAAAATGCTCCGGATATCGTACTCGGTACGTTTCCTGTCAACACAATACCTGCAATGGTTTTGTTTGATTCTGGAGCCTCTCACTCTTTCATTTCGAAAAGTTTTGCTTTGCAAAATAATTTTTCGATGCTTCCTTTGGAGAAATCCATGACCATCAAGTCCCCTGGGATTCAGCAAGTTACTCAGAATTACTGTCAGAATGTGGTCATTGAGTTCGAAGGATTGGAGTTTCACGCAAATCTTATTGTATTGGAAAATAAAGGACTGGATGTCATCCTAGGGATGGACTGGCTAACCACCAATAAGGGTTTTATTGACTGTTTCAACAGGACCGTAATTCTCACACACCACCAAGGGAAGACAATAAGAGTATCAGCCAAGGAAGGAAAAATACCCCGGCAACCGAGATTGAATAAGGTGGACGTTTCTGAGCAAAACAAGGTTCCAGTAGTGTGTGAATTTCCAGATGTATTCCCTGAAGAGCTACCAGGCATGCCACCAGACCGAGAAATAGAATTCCGCATTGAGCTAGCACCAGGAACCACCCCCATATACAAGAAACCATACCGAATGGCACCATCCGAGTTGATCGAGTTGAAGAAGCAAATAAAGGAATTACTGGAAAAGGGATACATTCGAGCCAGCTCCTCACCTTGGGGATCACCAATTTTATTTGCCAAAAAGAAGGATGGAACGCTGAGATTGTGTATTGACTATCGAGCACTTAACATGGTCACAGTCAAAAACAAATACCCGATGCCAAGGATAAACGATTTGTTTGATCAACTCGCTCAGGCCAAGGTATTCTCAAAAATTGACTTAAGGTCAGGATACCATCAATTGAAGGTACGAACGGAAGATATCCCCAAAACAGCCTTCACCTCCAGATATGGACTGTACGAGTTCACAGTGATGCCATTTGGATTAACTAACGCCCCAGCATATTTTGTTCACCTCATGAACAAAGTATTTATGAAGTTTATGGACAAGTTCGTCGTGGTATTCATCGACGATATTCTGGTATACTCCAAGACACCAGAAGAGCACGCAGAACATCTCAGGATTGTGCTAGGAGAGCTAAGAAAACACCAATTGTATGCCAAGTTCAGCAAGTGCGAATTTTGGCTAAGACAAGTAGGCTTTCTAGGCCACGTGCTGACCCAAGACGGTATCGCAGTGGACCCAGAGAAAGTCAAGGCCGTACTTGGCTGGAAGTCACCGGCCAACGTAACGGACATACGGAGTTTCTTGGGAATGGCAGGATATTACCGCAGATTTATTGAAGGATTTTCCACCATAGCCAAGCCTATGACACAGTTGCTCAAGAAAGATAAGAAGTTTGAATGGACAGAAGCCTGCGAGAAAAGTTTCCAAGAGCTAAAGCGGAAGTTAACAACAGCACCGGTATTAATTGTACCCGACATACACAAGAATTTTGAAGTATATTGTGACGCGTCCAGAAAGGGTCTCGGATGCGTGTTGATGCAAGAAGGCAAGGTTGTCGCCTACGCTTCAAGGCAACTTCGCAAGCATGAGGAAAATTATCCCACTCATGACTTAGAAATGGCAGCAGTTATTCATGCACTCAAGGAATGGAGGCATTTCTTACTTGGGAATCGATGTGAAATATATACGGATCACAAAAGTCTCAAATATATTTTCACGCAGCCAGAACTAAATTTACGGCAACGACGCTGGTTGGAATTGGTAAAGGATTATGATGTTGGTATCCATTACCATCCAGGAAAAGCAAATGTAGTGGCCGATGCTCTAAGTCGGAACCCCGGCTCCGACGGAAACAATCTGCACAGCTTGAGGCCCGAATTCCAACAAGAATTGGCCAAGTTCAACTTGATAATGGTAGCAGAAGGCACCATATCAAACTTGGAAATACAACCCAACCTTGTGGAGAAAATTAAAGAAGCTCAGCCCGGTCACACCAGCATCGAAGGCATCAAAAGAAAGTTGAGTATGGGCAAGGCCTCGGAATTCGTAATAGACAATGAAGGAATATTATGGTACGGAGAAAGGCTATGCGTGCCAAACATAGAAGACCTTAAACAGCAAATTTTAGCTGAAGCACACACCACTCCATATTCAATTCACCCTGGAGGAACCAAAATGTATAAAGATATTCAAGAAAGATTTTGGTGGCACGGTATGAAGAGGGACATAGCCGCCTTCATTGCATGTTGCGACTCATGTCAACGCATAAAAGCTGAACATCAGAGACCAGCCGGACTACTGCAACCAAACAAAATACCCGAGTGGAAGTGGGATGAAATAGGGATGGATTTCATTGTCGGACTACCTCGGTCACGACACGGGAATGATGCCATATGGGTCATCACTGACAGGTTGACCAAAGTGGCACACTTTATTCTAGTGAAGACGACCTACACCACTCAGAGGCTTGCCAGGATTTATCTTTCCCGCATAGTTTGTCTGCACGGTGTCCCGAAGACTATAATATCCGACAGAGGCACTCAGTTCGTCTCAAGATTTTGGGAGCATTTACAACAGGCTCTGGGAACCCAACTAGCCTTCAGTACCGCATACCACCCACAGACTGATGGACAGACTGAACGCGTAAACCAAATTTTAGAAGACATGCTGAGAGCATGTGTCCTCACATATGGAACCAGTTGGGAAGAAAGCCTGCCATACGCCGAGTTCGCGTATTACAATAGCTACCAGGCCAGCCTACAAATGGCACCGTTTGAGGCCTTATACGGACGAAGGTGTCGAACCCCGTTAAATTGGTCAGAGACCGGAGACAGCCGCATCTTCGGACCAGACATGCTCAGAGAAGCCGAGGAAAAGGTCAAGCTAATCAGAGACCGACTTAAGACCGCTCAAAGTCGACAGAAGAGTTATTATGATCAGAAACATCGTAGGGTCAGCTTCGAACCCGGTGAGTTCGTATACCTGAGAGTGTCCTCGATGAGAGGATTGCAACGGTTTAAGATTAAAGGAAAGTTAGCACCAAGATTCATTGGACCATTCTGCATAGTGGCACGAAGAGGCACTGTAGCCTACCAGCTAGACTTACCCAAAGACTTGTCCGACATTCACGACGTGTTCCACGTCTCTCAATTAAGGAAGTGCGTAAGCAACCCAGAGAAACAAGTATCCCATGAAAGCATTGATGTGCAGCCAGACCTCACTTATCGAGAATGTCCCATAAGAATATTAGAGGAATCTGAAAGGAGGACCCGACCGAAGACCATCAAGTTTTTCAAAGTCCAGTGGAGCAATCACACCGACAGTGAAGCAACTTGGGAAAGCGAGGATTTTCTTTGGACAGAGCATCCACACCTATTTAAGGATCAGCTGAAATCTCGGGGACGAGATTTTTCCTAAGGGGGTAGGTGTTGTGACACTCCAAAATTTTTATTTGGTTTTTATCAAAAACTTTGTGGTTTTTGAGGAGAGGCCATTTAAAATTTTTCTTTTTCAGAAAAACCTTCCACTTAAAAAAAAACTTCCTTTGCTTTGGCAAGGATTTTACTTTTCAAACTTTGGTGTTTGATCTTTTGAAACTTCTTCTCTGTTGGTTCTCTCTCAAATTTATTTTGGGAGTTTAATTTGTTTTCTTTTAAAATGAAACTCTATGAAAATTTGGGGATTTTCATATCTTGGAGCCACCCTTGACTTTGCATTGTTCCCATGTGGGAAAACCCCTCCAAAACCTCCCCTACACCTTGTGATCAACCTAAGTTCTCTGTCCAAACTAATCCAAACAAGTTTTGGATTTTATTCTAATTATTTTTCCTCTCAAAACAAATCTGAAAATTATTTGGAGCCTGAGGGATTTTCAAAGCAAGTACTCTTTTTCATTTGAGTTTTGACCTCAAACCAACTCTCCTGGATAGTCCTTTGTACCCACAACCCAGAACCATCTTGATCCACTCCTCCTCTTTTCAAAATTTTCAAAATTCAGTCTCGGCAAGTTTGGACCAGATTTGCCAAATTTGATGAAATTCATATCTACACTCCCCCAAAAATTCCACCAAAATTCAGGCAGCCTACTTGAGCAATGAGAAGCCATTCCACCAAAAATCAGCTCAAGGAAAATTCTCCAGAGGCCAAAAACATTCTGTCGAACACCTGAGCTGCACTATTCCTTTGCAAATTCAGTAAGTTCAGAGATTCAGTTATCTTTCTTCCTTCGTCAGACTCGGTCATGCGGCCACAGTGCGCCCTGGCGCGTTGCATGCAGCCTCTTCTCCCTGGCCAGCACCCCGCACGCACGCTTGGCCGATTCCTGGCGTCGGTAGCTGCGAGCCTCGCCGGCATTGGGAGCTTCTGCGGTGGCTGCACCTCCCGTGGCGGCCAACAAGGGCCCGAGCCCTCTCGCCACGCCACCCGGCGCCGCCCAACACCCCCTGGCTCTCCGCGTGTCCCTGCCGTGCCAGTGCACGCCCGTGGCACCGTCGCCGTGGCCTGGCAAGCACGGAACGTGCTCCCTGCCGCCGACGGGCCGCGCCGCCCCGTTCCGTCGAGCTCACCCTTAGCACCAAGTCCCAGCCCGTTTAGCGCCTAAATGGGACCGGTGGACCTCAACGACGATGCCCAAGCCCCTAATCCCACTGCACATCCCCGGCACCGCCGTAATCACTCGCCGGAGATCCCCGTTCACGGCAACCGCCTCGGGCTGCCTATAAAAAGGGCCCCTGAGCTCACCCTTGTGCACGCCTCATCCCCACTCCTCACCAACGCCACGCCAGGCCACTAGGGGGACCCCGAGGAGGTCTCCCCCCCAACTCCGGCCGCCCCGATCCGCCTCGGCTGCCACCTCGATTCGCTCCGGTGAGGCCATCTCCGGCGCCCAAACCCCGTCCGTTAGCCTCTGTAGCTACCAGGAGCCTAACCCAGTCGTCAATTTGACCTCTGCAGCCCTCTCCGATGAGTTCCTCGACCACCCGAGCCGCCGTCCGCCGGAGCAAAGCTCGCCGTCGACGTGGTACTCGCCGGCGACCACCACCACCACCAACCGACACGGAATGGCGCCCTGAGCACGGAGGTACCCTCCGATCCCCCTGCCTCGCCGTGGATCGCCGTCGGCGACCACCGCGGCTCTCGGGCGCCGACGAGCTCCGTTTGCCTTTTTTTTTGAAATTCAAACCTGACGCGTGGGACCCCACCGTCAGCCTCTCTGATCTCTCTGTTGAAACATTTTCTGGAAGCGCCTTCGGGCAAAGTACGTTTTCCCTTTGGGCTGGCATAGTTTCTGCCGAAGCGCTTTCTGTTTTTATAAGCTAGCCCCTGGAAATCTTCTGTTTCATTACAGATGAGTCCCTGGGCAAGAACCCTTATAACTTTTAAGAAGAAAAGTATTTTTGATTGATTCTTTTTCTGTTCTCTTTAAAATTTTGTCTAGTTTTTTATCAGATTTATTTGAAAAATATTTGGAATACTTTTTGTGCACCTCTTGGTATTTACGATAGCGCATATATTTTCTTTATACCGTAGATACCGAAGGATGTGACGGAGCCGCGAACTTCACCGAGCTAGGCTCCGACTACTCTGAACCAGGCAAGCATGTTTGAACTTTTGATATGATGAGTGTCTTGGCATGTTGTGCATTTAGTTAGTTTTATGGCATGTTGAGAAGCATATCGATGAACGTTATTTTATGCGATAATGAGGTAAGTGAGTTCGATGATCCATAAGTGGATGGATGTGAGTATGAATGGCCATGTGTTGGCATGAGGATGGGTGAGATGGCAGTGTTGTAGCATGCCAATCTTATGCCAGACTATGTGACTTCAGTGTCAAACCGTATCGGTCCAGTTCCTCTCATTTCCTTCCCTGTACTACCACATGTTTTCCGCAAGGAATATGGTTTAGTAAGTTGCAAACCGCTTTTCTGGTACACACCAAAAGGAGAGGCCGTGATGATGGTTCCATGGCCCTGGATTAAAGCCAGTCATCCAGTTAGGGGGCATGGGTGTTTCCGGTTGGGACCGAGAGGGGGGCACCCCTTAGAGCGCGCGTATATATATTTGATCCCATGCTATTCGAGATTGTGATCTCCCTGTCTCAAAAGTTTTTCTTGGATGATGTCTAGGGTGATTCCTAGCATCGAGAGGTAGGATGGGTGTGTACTGGTTAGCTGTGTTTCCTTCCGAAATACCGTAAACGGAACTAGTCCTTCGTGACTAAGGAAATCCGTTGGCTGTGGGAATAATTTTGTACAAACTCTGCAGAGTCATATATCCTTCCAAATCATCTATTCCATGTCCAAATTCGTATTATCTTGTCCTAACAATGACAGTTTTGATGGCAGAGACTCCGGTGATTCGCATGAGTGCTAATTCCGGTTGAATGATTATTCCTGTGGATGGACTAACCCATTTATTCTCAAGAATTAAATGTTTATTATTAGTATTATTTACCTGTGAATAAAAGCCCTTTCTGTGATGTCGCCCCGACGTCCGACTGTGGCATTTCTTTTCAAGCCCTTTCTGTGATGTCGCCCCGACGTCCGACTGTGGCATTTCTTTTCAAGCCCTTTCTGTGATGTCGCCCCGACGTCCGACTGTGGCATTTCTTTTAAAGCCCTTTTTGTTATGTCGCCCCGACATCCGTCTGTGGTATTTCTTTTTAATCCCTTTATGTGGTGTCGCTAAGATGCCCGACTATGGCATCATTTTCCGTTATTTATTTGTTCACCTTTCGAGGCGTCGCTTCAGACACCCGATCGGTAGTTATTTATGTTCTGTTGGGATTTCAGGCGGACTACCGCCGTTTCCCTTTTACTCACCTTGTTATGCTAATTTTTTTAATGTACATTGGTGAATTAATCATGACGCAACCATGCATGCATTTGTTATATCTTACGTCCGAACTGTCTTGCGAGTACTTTCAAAGTACTCACTGGCTTGTTGATTTGGCCAGATGCTGACGGAGGCGATCTCATGGATGAAGAGTTTGATAGCGAGTCCGACACTTACAGGAGTCCCAGTCAGTCTCGTGCGACCCTGGATTTGGTCACTGTTTTATATCCGCTTCCGCTACCAAATAAATTCATCGAGCCTCACCTCGACGCTCGATGAGATGATAGACTTAGAGTCTTGTATTTCTCTCCCCGCTGTGTTTTTCCACCACCGCCCTATCCTCGAGTCAGTAGTATGCCTCCACACCACTGTGTCATGTCCGCCATTATGTATAATTATTGGCGTGCTTGTAATAATTTGGTTGAGCAACCGTAGTTCGACCCTGTGATATATTTTATGCTACTGGCTTATTGTATCAAGAAATTGTCTACCAGTGAGGAGGATTTCTCTCACACTGGACTCAAAAGATTGGTTTCTCAATAAATATTTTTATTGGAAAACCAGTCGTGACACAAGTGGACAACCAGTACACATGTCAAATTACCATGTGGGCTGCCTTTTCGTACATAAATGAGCTCCACTGTGTACCCGCGCGGGTGTGGTTGGGAAAGAGACGGGAGTACGTGCGCCGTGCGTGCACCTCTTCTCTTCGTGCACGTCCCCCGCCTACGTGGGTGTGAGTGAGAGATATACAAACCTAGACATAATGTGCCGTCCATCTCCATGCCTCCGCCCAGTCCGACCACCAGTCACCACCACGCCCCACTCCTCCTCACCTTATCTCTCATCTTTCTCCCTCCATTTTTATATACAAGGGGCCACTATCCAAATTATAATTTGCAGATATACAAGGCCACTAACACTAATCGATGCAATATTAATGGTGTTTGCCTCGTGGTACTAGCAAAGGAGGACATTAATTATCCCTTGCATGCATGCAGGAGTTTGTAAAAAAATGCATCTTGATGTTCCGTGCAATGCACGGGTATCTTGCTAGTCCATGAAAACAACACATGGCAAAATTCCACGGTGAACGAGGGATTTGAATATGTTGGGAGGGGTTGTTTGGATCTTGCCCGAGGTAGCCAAAATATTGGCGACCCTTTTGTCCACTGGTGCCTTTGCCACCGATGAACGAGGAATGGCTCGGGTGCTCATGCTGTCATGCATCCTCAAGCGCGCACGTTGGAGACGAGCTCGCACGAGCTGTGTTTTTTTTGTCCCACAATGCCGCCCGAGCCGCCCGCAGACCGACCGGTGACCCGCAAATTACGCCATCCAACCATAGCCGCATACATTATGACAGCAACTCAACCAACCGGACGAAATTCGCGCAAACACGTAAACAAACTGATATTTCATATAAACAACGACGGAAATCATATAAAATACCAGATTTTCATACAAACATGATTGATTTCATTACATTCAAATGAACTACGCGGTGCTAGTTCTGGACAGCACAAGTATATAATACCTAGCCTAAATGGTCGCCCGCCGACCGATTTGTGTTCCTCATGTCCGGTAGCACGATCACCGGACTGCCGGGAGCCCCGGAGGTATATGCTTCAGCGCAAAGGACGGCTCACTTCCCCACTGCCCAACTGATATCATTGGCTGATGTCGAAGATGATGGTGGCCGGCATCGGTTCGAGTTCATCACCGGCCACTACTTCGCCATGGCCGGCACCTGCTCGAGTTCATCCTAACATTCCCCTCTTCCGTGGATCCCATGGGGGGTTGACGAAGGTCCTCGCAACAAAAGGATCCGGCAAGACACCTATTGTGTACGCCGGCGTCGCCTCCGCGGTGGCCTTCATGGGACCCAAGCGGCGGCGGCCTCTCATGTTCTACTTCTCCTCGATTATGGCGGCGGACGCGGAGGCGCTGGCCACCGACTCATTTCTCTCCGTGCACCCGACTTCTGTTGTTGCTTGCATGGCGCGGCCGCCGGCGTGGGAGTCTCGGCCACAGAAATGGGAGACGCGGTATGAGGCGGTGGCATGGACGACAACAACGACGCTCGTGCGCCACTCCTCGTCGAGCTGGCCTGGAGCGGCGAGTTGCTGAACTGCACGTTGGCTTGGGATGGCAACTGGCTCCGTTGGGCGAGGGGAGGGAGGTGGATCAGCGAGCTGCATAGCTCGTATCCGGCGGGCTACCCAGCCGGCTTGGATGCGGAATAACTACTCTTCGTAAGCCATTGAAAAAGTGGACAAAATGGTGAAGGAGGAGATAGGGGAGCATCGGAGGTGTGCGATTCTTGGCCGGTGTTTGGCCTCATTTAAATAGGAGATTAAATAGATGGCGGACGGGACGAGCTCGGCCGGCATTGCGTTTAATGTCGGCTCGGTCATGAACGGACGTGTGTCGAGAGTGGGTTTCTCAGCTTCCACACGGGCGGGTTTCATGGAGGCGTTTGAATGCGGCAAGGAGGCGTGTTCAGCCGGGCGTGCAGCGAGTGGCGCCCTTAACTCTGACCTAGGACACCGTGCCATTCTTCCACTGACGTGTGGGCTCTTTGGGTACATGGCCTGCATGTCAGTGACCCAACGCAGGCAGCACACAGCAGAGGAACCTTTGGTGGGCCAGGGCGGTCAGAAGCGGGCATTTCATAAACAGATGATTGTTCATTGAGTATGACGTCATCTTTTTCATGTAGATAAGCCTACTATGTTGATAGCCCATTCGATACGTTGTGATTCATAAAGACCGCTGCAAACATCAATGTTCTGCTTATCACAGATAAGATTGATTAATACCCGTAACAATCCATGTCCTTAACAAAGGGTGCATGCACGTATAGGTTGAGCGTGTGTCTTGCGTTGTGTGTTGTGTGCATGCAGGCGTGCGAGTGTTGCGTGCGTGAAAGGGTACGTTTCAGTGTTTCATGCATGGGTGCATACGTGCATGTGTTCGCGAGTGCATGTGTACGTGTCAGTGTTACACGCCAGCATGCGTGCGTGTGTATGTTATATGTACGTGTTAGTGTTGCACGCCTGCATGTGTGTGTGTCTTGCGTGCGTGCATGTGTACATGTGGGGTGAGGCTACATGTCTGTCGACTGACTTTTTCATCTCTGGTCATTAGATTTTCCAGCCGTTGGATACGAAATCAAGGGCCTCCAGTTTATCATCAAACTCCACCCCCCTGAGCCGCTAGCCACCACTGGCCTAACCGCCAGCCCCCGCCACCCGTGGCCGGCCTGCGCCACCACGCCGCCCCGCCCTCCCCAAAACCACTCCCCACCACCGGCCCGCCGCCGCACCGGCCATCCCTCTAGCCCCTCCCTCGCGCCGAGCTTTTTCTCCGGCGATCCCCACCCCACCGCCCAATCAACGCCCCCAACCGCCGGTGACTGCTAACCAAAGGTCTCACGACTTCGAATACCCACCGACCACTAATTTATTACCATTTCTGTCCTTCATATACGCGCTGATGGGTGGGCCCTATGGTAATGTGCGCTGCTGAATGTGGACCGTTTGACTGGTCAACTGATCATGTTATCAACAAATTACGGAGCTGTATGGTGAGCTAGTGACCGTATGATCACCCTAAAATGTACTCCTATTTTATTAACACAGTACAGACTCAAACTATCATTTCTTTCTTTCATATACGGGCTGGCAGGTGGGCCCCATGGTTACGCGCCCCGATGGTGCAACACTAGTTGCGCCGCGTGGAACGTTTGACTGGTCAATTGATTGTGTCATCAACAAAATACGGAGTTGTACGGGTGAGCTAGTGACCGTATAATCATGACATGTATTTGTTTAACATGGTACAGACGCAAGGGCTCATATATACACGCAAGCACTCACTGCTATAAGCGCACACACGCGAACCCTACCCCTATGAGCACCTTCGAGAGAGTGGGCCAGCATATATGATATTGAGATTTTACAAAGTCACCATAGGTGCCTCGTAGTCGAGTGGAACGTCTCCTCCCACTGAACGCACATCGCTGGAAAATACTGAAATTAACACAAGATAAATGCGAGCACCAGGACTTTAACCTTGGTGGGCTCGAGAAACCACTATCCTCCTAACCATCCAACCACATGTTGGTTAGCATGACAAAACTTATGTGGTGACCGTGATGAGCTTATTCTGAAATCCAGTGACCATATCATGCTTTCGCTTCAAATAGAATAACCATAAGTGTCGTCAACAAAATACGGAGCATGCATCAAATGCATAGTCCGTCAGTGTCATCAACAAAATATGGAGACGTATCGTGAGCTAGATACCGTTGTACTATTGTATATGCTTATTTTCCTACTGGCCGATTGCGTGTGTGGTGTGGTGGGCACATCATTTCTAGTTGTGGTGGGTCAAAATGAAGACTCATGGGTCGATTCCATCCTGCACCACATATAGGTTGGACCGAGACGCGTTATACAAAGACCCATGTGGAGGACTCAGTGTACAACACGAAGCTACCAGAGTCACAGAGGACTCTATCTCCATTGGTGATAAGCTGATATGATTTGTAACCCTAGGCCCCTAGTATGGTATAGAAGCTTGGGGGCTAGTTCGTCGATAGTATCCACACACACACGCAAAATGCCTGGTATTCACGTGTACTTTGTACACACCCCTATCACTAATATACAGTACCAGGAGTAGGCTCCTTCTTCAACTGCAAGGGTCCGAACAAGGGTAAAACCTTGCCTCGTATTACCATCCAGCCTAACAGCCAGGGATATCCTACCGAATGATATGATGAAATCATATCTGCTAACTACTAAGAGAGAGGTGTGTCTAGGGGGGGCAATGTGTGCGAGAGAGGCCTAAAGATAATGTGCGTGCGGAAGACACGTAGGCACATATATGTGCATATAGAGGGCTAGTAGAGACCGTGCGTGTATATATGCATGTGAGAGAAATAGTGTTTTCCAACTGAGATTAGTGAAAAGAGTGGTACATAGTAGTCAGAAAGAGAGAGAGAAACAGAGAGAGCATGTGTGTGAGATACCCCGACATCCTAAGAGAGATTGTGAGCATGTGTGATAGAGAAATGCCGATGCATATAAAGTGTGTGCACTTATGTGTTAGAAGAGAGATATATAACGCGTTTGTGAGAACGGGCCAAGGCATAGTGCATCTACGTGTAAAAGGCGGTTCTACGCATTAAATTAAAATATAAATGGCATTTTTATTTTTGGATGAGATCATGAATTTTGCAAATTGCGTATACACGAAAATCAGTCTATCAGACACCCATACTCTATTGAATTCTAGCATGTGCATGTGTTTATTTCATATTATCGATCCATAGAGTGAGAGCGGTTTGAAATACAAGCAATGGATGCTTTTGCAATTCATATATAAAATTAATTAGTGCACTCCATGTTGTTAGTGTGAAGCACTTGATACATTTGTCACTTGCATGGATACATTCCAAATTGCTAGCTACGAAATAGAATACATGTCGAATTCAACATAAAGGGGGTTTCGAAGATTCGAATTCATAGGAAGTGCATTCATCTATTTGAACCTGAGATAATGGCATTTGTAAATCAGATGTAAAAGGGGGCATCAATCTTTGTTGTGAGTTTCAACATGCTATATATATTCATACGCATATCTAACTTTTTTTTGCAACCAACAAGATTATATCTGGAACCATGCATGAACGGAGGTAAGTTGCATATTTTTTAATATATACTCGTGTACAATGTATATTCAAATGTACCCCCTCCATTCCAAAATAATCGTAGCTTTAGGATTTTCAAGAGTAAAGATTTGTGAAGTTTGACAAATCCTGAAAGTTCAATTCAAGAGAACCGAAAACGTTAATGCTTCTGCTCCAAAATATTGAACGAAGCGCCAAATAGGCCTGTGGTCACCCAAAACCGCGCGGGACTAATGTTTGGCGGTAGGAAATTACTATCCTCACTCTGGCCCGTGTAGCCTATCGGCACGATGTCCAAAGGTCTAAACAGGGGTAGGTTTGTAACTTCACCAAGACGCCAGTCTCAACCGCCTCCGAGAAGCATTCATACGCCATGGGCGCCTAAACACCCATGCGCTTGGCCGAAATCTATCCCGCCCACATTTGGGACACCTGACATTACTGTCCTACCCCCAACCCGCAATATGTCCGAAATTTTAGATGGGGGAAAAGTTTGTAATTTTCGCCAAATTTCAAACAAGCATGTCTCAAACCGAAACATTGTTCCCCCTTAGTTCCCCGCCTCCCTCCGTTTCCCCATTCATACTCTGTGGGCGCCAAAACACCCTCTCCACCAGCCGCGAAACCCATGCCTCCTCCGTCCTCCACCCCATAGCGGCCAATCCACCACCGCCCTCCTCCATCACGCCGGAGCCGGTACCCCGACGTCGTCGTCCAACGCAACCGCAACCGCAACACCCTCAAGGACTTAGCAGCTGAAGCCAAGGCAGAGTTGCCTCCACGACGGCAATGCCGACGTGCACCGTACCAGAACCACTCCGACCATGTTGTCCTGCGCCTCACTGTTGCCGCTCCACTGTTGCAACCATCCACCGCACCAGAGCTGTTCCCGCTACCCTGTCATTCGTCACCTCGGATCTGGTTCCCCGCTGCCGATAGACGGCCACCGCACCACACTCAACAACTTGGCCATGGATTTGTCCAAGGCTCCACCATCCTCCACAACTTCTCGTTTCCAGCGAACCACAAGAAGATCATTGGAAAAACAGAAGGAGGACACAGCACTGCCAGCAGAAAGTGGTACTCCTCTTCCCTTATTCGTGCAAATCTTACGTCTCTGCTCACACCGTATTCATCCCACGAAAGAAACTAGTTTAGTGCTTCTTACTACATCTTCTTCGTGATATTAATGCACAAGGTTTCCTTCCTTTACTATTTCACCTTTGCTAGAGGTCAGTAGCCCGCCTGGACTTCAATTCAGGGTTAGTCGAACCGCAATTAAAAGAAGCAGCACCCGCTTAGGCGCGCGGAGCACCTAGTCCGCCTGTTCCACGAGGAAGCGGCACATCGGTGTCTATCATAGGGGTGTGGGGCGCAGGAGCTGCTTGCGCCCGATCTGGAGGTTGGCGGGGCTTGAATGGATGGCCGGGGGGCGGTGCCAAGCACGGAGATCCGATGAGGTCGAGGGGAGGGCACAGGAAGGGGAGGAATACTGGGCCGGTGGTCGCTGGCGTTTCGAGGAAGATCGTCAACACTGTCTGGCTGGAGGTAGATGAAGGCGATCTGCCCGTTCTTTATACATCGGACGGTCCAGAAAAAATGGACTGACCTATTTGTTTTCAGTCGACTATTATTTTCATAGAATCATGTAGTAATTTAGTGTGCCATGCGTGTTGTAAAGCTATCATATGTCTCCCGTCATTAATTTCTCACCGACCTGCTATCTGCTACCTTTATACTATACTAATTGTGCACACACTTCACCCATACTCACACTATTGTTTTTTATGCATGGGTATTTCAAACTCTGGCGCAGTGTTGATGAATGCAGAAAAGAAAGACAGAAGTCGCTCCAGTGTAATTCGAAGATAAGCACTAAGCGTTTCAGTGCTCTAATGGGTGCAGTGTCAACAGTTGGAGACAGTAAACGTAGCTCTGCAGTTGATGATCTCAATTGCCACACACAACCATCCCAGGTGCTTTCTTTAACTTCGCGCTGTCAAATGTGGTTGCATGTTGCATATGGTGTCTAGCTTGTATTGCTTCCAATTTGGTTAAATTGCATCTGCTTACTTTACACATTATACCTTTGATAATGACATGCCTTCCTGTTTTTGATACATACTACATATGTCTATTAACCATGTTCGTACATCAAACTAATGCTCTTTTGTATCCCTCGTCAATCACTTATGATGAGACAGTCACCCGAGTGGGTTACTGTGCGATGCCCTACTCGTTTAAAGAGTGTAGTGTCATCCTCCCCACATGATTCTCAAGAAACAGCAAGGCTAAATGAAGATAGTCAACGTAGCTCTCTAGTTGATCACCGCACGCAGGTGCTTGCTCTTACTTGGCAGTGTGATATGTGGTTGCATGTTGCATATGGTGTCTACCTTGTAATGCTTCTAATTAGGGTAAATTGCATCTGCTTAGTTAACACATTATACCTGTGAATATGACATGCCTTCCTGTTTTTTGTACATACTACGTCTTTCTATTAACCATGTTCTTACATCAAACTACTTTTCTTGTGTATCCCTCATCAATCACTTCTGACGATACACCTTCAAGTTGACAGTGTAATATTGGTTGCATCTTGCATATCATTTCAAACATGTATTGCTTCTAATTTGTTGAAGTGCCACTTATAATGAGACACATCTAACTTGGTAGAGTGATTTTGGTTGGATCTTTCATATGGTGTCTAGATTGCATTGCTTCCAATTTGTTGAAATGCCTTCTGCTTAGCGTTTTTCATACATATTCCATCCTCCTACAATGTGGTTACCATACATAAAAGTTATGTTCGTCAGTATCATGCACCAACGAATTTGGAAGTGCGAATTTCATTCCTTTTTCTTGTGTGTTTACTTGACAAGGCAAAATCTGAAAGTACGAAGGCATGGAATGATGGTGGTCTAAACATATGATCTCTGCAGATTCTCCTGCTACTCGTATTGCAGTGCTAGTTCCAAATCTCATCTCCCCTCCTCCACAACCCAAGGTGCTTGCTCTAACCTGGCAGTGTGATATCTGGTTGCATGTTACATATGGTGCCTAGCTTGTATTGCTCCTAATTTGTTAAATTGCATCTCCTTAGCTTACACATTGTACATGTGAATATGACACACCTTCCTGTTTTTGGTACATACTACATCTGCCTATCACACCATGTTCTTACATCAAACTACTATTCTTGTGTATCCTGCATCTATATGATGAGACAGTCATGTGCGTGGGTTAATGTGAGAAGCAATACTCTTATAAAGAATGCAATTTCATCCTCTCCACATGATTCTCAAGAAAAAGCAAGCCTAAATGAAGATATTGAATGTAGCTCTGTACTTGAAGACCGCACTCCCCCTACACCACCATCACAGGTGCTTGCTCTAAATTCGCAGTGTGATATGTGGTTGCATGTTGCATATGGTGTTTAGCTTGTAATGCTTCTAATTAGGGTAAATTGCATCTGCTTAGTTTACACACTATACCTGTGAATATGACATGCCTTCCTATTTTGGGTACACACTACATCTATGTGTTAACCTTGTTCTTACATGAAACTACCTCTCTTCTGTATCCTACATCAATCACTTACGATGAGTCACCTTTATTCGTTGCATATTGCATATTATTTCTAGCCTGTTGCCATGTATTGCTTCTAATTTGGTCAAATACATTTGTTAGGGCACCCTTTTAATTTGGCAGAGTGATATTGGTTTCATCTTTCATATGCTTTCTAGCTTGCATTGATTCTAACAAGTTCAAGCACCTTGTGCTTGGTTTACACTTTATACATCATACATGTCAATATGTCACGACGTCCTATTTTTCATACATATTCCATCCTCCTATCATGCAGCTGCCTTACATGAAAGTAGTGTTTGTCGGTATCATGCATCAATGAGTTCTGAAGAGAAAATTTTATTCTTTTTTCTTGTGGGTTTGACTTTACAAGGCAAAATCAAGAAAGAGGAAGGAAAAGAGTAGGGAAGATGATGATGGTGGTCCTCTGCAGCAACGTAAACGGGGCATCTGTATCGATTCTTCTTGTACTGATAGTGCATTACAAGGTCCAAGTCTCCGCTCCCCTACTCCACCATCCAAGGTGCTTGCTCTAACTTGGCAGTGTGATATCTGGTTGCATGTTGCATATGGTGTCTAGCTCGTATTGCTCCTAATTAGTGTAAATTGCATCTGCTTAGCTTACACATGATACATGTGAATATGACACGCTTTTCTGTTTTTGGTACATACTATATCTGTCTATCACACCATGTTCTTACATGAAACTACTATTCTTGTGTATCATGCATTGGTCACTTATGATGGGACGCCTTTAAGTTGGCAGTGTGATATTGGTTTGCGTCTTGAATATGATTTCTAGCATGTATTGCTTCTAGTTTGATGAACGCCACCTGTGACAAGACAATTTTAACTTGGCAGAGTGATATTGATTGCACCTTCCATATGGTGTCTAGTTTGCAGTGCTTCTAATTTGTTGAAGTGCCTTCTGCTTAGTTACCACATCATAGGTGTGAATATGTCAAGCTGTCCATTTTTTCATACATATTCCATCCTCGTATCATGACTTTGCCTTTCATCATAGTAGTGTTCGTCAGTATCATGCATGAATGAGTTTTGAAGAGCGAATTATATTCCTTTTTATTTTCGGTATGACCTCACAATGCAAAATCAATAAAGCTGAAGGAAATTGGCAAGGCATTGGATGATGGTGGTACTTCTGAGCAACTGAAATGGAGGTTCTCTACAGATTCTACTCCACCATCCTCCCAACAAGATTCGCTAGACAATGCAAGGCTAGACAGTCAATGTAGTTGTGTAGATGATGAGCACATCTCCCCTACTCCACCATCACAGGTGATTTCTCTAACTGGGCGCTATTATATGTGGTTGCATGTTGCGTATGATGTCTAGCTTGTATTGCTTCTAACTTTGTTGAATTGCATCTTCTTACTTTACACATAATGCCTGTGAATATGACATGTGTTCCTGTTTCTACATCAGACTACTGTTCTTGCATATCCCGCATCAATCACTTATGATAAGGCACCTTTAAGTCGACACTGTGATATTGGTTGTGTCTTGCATATGATTTCTAGCATGTACTGCTTCTAATTTGTTGAAACGCCATACCGTTTGAACTTGGCAGAGTGATATTGGTTGCATCTTTCATATGGTGTCTAGCTTCCAGTGCTTCTAATTTGTTGAAATGCCTTCTGCTTAGTTACCACATCATAGGTGTGAATATGTCACGCCATCCTATTTTTCATACCTATTTCATCCTCGCATCATGTGTTTGCCTTTCATCCGAGTAGTGTTCGTCAGTATCATGCATGAATGAGTTCTGCAGAGCGAATTTTATTCCTTTTTCTTATCGGTTTGACTTCACAATGCAAAATCATTACAACTGAAGGAAATTAGTCCGGCAGTGGATGATGGTGGTCCTTCAGAGCAACTCAAACAGGGGGTCTCTACAGATTCTACTCCGTCATCCTCCCAACAAGATTCGCAAGACAACACAAGGCTGGACAGTCAACGTAGCTGTGTAGATGATGAGCACATCTCCCCTACTCCACCATCACAGGTGCTTGCTCTAACTTGGCACTATTATATGTGGTTGCATGTTGCGTATGATGTCTAGCTTGTATTGCTTCTAAATTGAGTTGCATCTGCTTACTTTACACATAATGCCTGTGAGTATGACACGTGTTCCTGTTTCTAGAACATACGTGTACATGATGAGCACATCTCCCCTACTCCACCATCACAGGTGCTTGCTCTTACTTGGAACTGTTATATGTGGTTGCGTTTTCCATATGATGTCTAGTTTGTATTGCTTCTGATTATGTTGAATTGCATCTTCATAGCTTACAACTTATACCTGCAATGATCACTTACCCATAAGACACATTTAACTTGGGACTGTGATGTAGGTTGCATCTTGCATTGTCTTCTAGCTTGTACTGCTTCTAATTTCTTGAAATGGCACTTACGACGAGACACTTTTTACCTGATAGAGTGATATTGGTTGCATGTTCATATGGTGTCTAGCTTTCATTTCTTCTAATTTTGTTGAAATGCCTTTTGCTTACTGTTTTTTCATACATATTCCATCCTCCTATCATACGTGTGAATATGAAATGCTGTCTTTTTTTGTATATATTCCATCCTCCTATCCTGTGCTTGCCTTACATCAAAGTAGTGTTCGTCTATATCATGGATCAACCAGTTATGCAGAGCTAATTTTATTCATCTTCTTGTGGTTTTGACTTCATAAGGAAATATCAAAAAATAGGAAGTCAAAGAGTAAGTTAGGGGATGTTGGTGGTCCTCCGCACCGATGCAAACAGAGACTCTCTAGATTTGCCACTGCTACTGCTAATGAAGTTTAAGTCCCAAGTCTACATGATGAGTTCATCTCCCGTACTCCACCATCACAGGTGCTTGCTCTAAGTTGACAGTGTGATAATTGGTTTCATGTTGCATATGTTGTCTAGCCTGTATTTCTTCTATTTTGATTAAATTGCACCTGCTGAGTTTATATGTTATACATGTGCATGTGACATGGCTTTCTGTGTCTAGAATACACTACATCTATCTATCATACCATGTTCTTACATCAAAGTACTGTTGTTGTGTATCCCGCATCAGTCACTCATGATTGGACGCTTTCAACATGGCAGTTTGATAGTGGTTGCATCTTGCATTGATTTCTATGTTGTACTACTTCTAATTTTTTGAATTGCCACTTATGACAAGACACTTTTAACTTGCAGAGTAATATTGGTTGCATCTTTCATATGGTGTCTAGCTTGCATTACTTCTATTTTCTTGAAAATCCTTTTGCTTAGTTTGCACATCGTAGCTGTGAATATGTCATGCCGTCCTATTTTTCTTACATATTCCATCCTCATATGGTTGTCTTACATCAAAGTATTCCTTGTCTGTATCATGCATCAATGAGTTCTGAAGAGCGATTTTATTCTTTTGTGTTGTGGGTACGGCTTGACATGGCAAAGTCAAAAAAGAGCAAGGAAAATAATATAGTAGGGAGTGCTATTACTCGTCGGGTGAAACGGAAAAGGATCTGCCGTCGAGATTTTGCTGGTACTTATAGTGCAGTAGAAGGTCCAAGTCCACTGGCTAAATCTATAAACACAGTATCACCTGCTCCACTAGCTACAGCATCTGCTTCAACTGTACCAGCATCTCAACGAGTTACTCGTTCGTTTGCTCCAGAACTGGCCAGTTCCCAAGCTGCCTTCACACCTAACACTACTTCCGAAGCATTGCTGACACAACAGGACTTGGCAAGATCAGATGAACCTCATGAGCATCAACACCAAGAAGGTACCTGACCGAGTCAAGTTGCAGTCGCATGCTCCTTTATATGTACTCTCACAGTTTGATGTACAGTAACACTTTCCATATTCGTTGTTGAACTAGCACCACGGCGCAAGCAGAAACAGACATCAGGGATAATGCTTGATAGATTAACAAAATCTAATGGAGGAAGAATGGAGATCCGTTTTGAGGAATGTTTAAAAAGGCCACGTGATGCTACAGAGTCAGCCAAGTTAGTATTATAGGCAACCGTTGCCGTTAGGTGTCATGCATGTATCCTCCCAACGTGGATCCAGTACAGGAATGAGAAAGACAATACCCAGTTTAACACCTTCCTTGATCATTTATCCATAAGTAATGTTATTCATCGCAATTAGTAATATTGTCTTGCTCTATCCCATACTTTCTAGCTTCCTCCTAATAAGACTCACATTCTTTTTTCAACAGATGAGGTTCAAGTTGGATCCGAAAGATGATGCAACTAAACAAGCATGCACTCATGTTTTTCAGTCTGCTCTGCGACAGTATCGGTACCACCTTAGAAAATCTCACTTTGAAGGCAAGGCTAACAATGAAATCGCCCAAACATCTCAAGTGGAATATATTACAGATGAAGACTGGACAACCCTCGTTAAACACTGGTCTGATCCAAAGTATCAGGTAGGCTATATATTTGATCAGACCACATATTGAACTTGTATTTATGTATGTGCCTTACAAGTGTATCTTCTTCTAGGCTAACTGTTGAAGGAACAAAAACAACCGTTGTAAAGTGCAATTCCAATAGACAACGGGATCTCGTAGCTATATTGCACACTGCGAGGCTCTTGTAAATAGATGGTACTTCCTTCTTCTTTTTGTGCCATATTATCGTATCTATATTGACTTGTTCCAAATACAGAGGAAAGCCCGTGCGGACCAAAAAGAACCTGAACCGAATGCAATGCAAATCTTCAAGGATTGCCACACCAGCAAGATGAAGGGCATGAGCACACCAGTTCAAGCCGCTGCTGTAAGTCCTTACTCCTCCTGCCTTGAACTGATTGGTACTATGATGTGTTCATTTAACTACTTGGTTTGCAGCCAATGTCAGTTACTCTGTTCACTTTTATACATAGTTGTCTTAACGTATCATTTCACTTTACATGGTTTAAAAGAGATGAAGGATATTCTTTTGGTCTTGATCTGTAATCTAGTTGTTATGTTCACGTGCGCACACAATGATAAAATAGCATGTTTGTTTTATATCTGTTTGCCCATGATATGAATGATGTCATACTATGTTCATCCTACTTTAAACCATGTCTCTTTATCCTTTGATGTCAACGAATGTGTGGAAATAGACAATACCGTAGGCATGCTACATGGACATATGTTCTGAAAGTGATTTTATTATGTAGTTGGCACTACAATACATGCTAATGTATTACAGTAGTTCACCAAAATAAGTTATGTATAAATGTTTAACCTACTTTGTTTGTTTTTTTCTCATTAGTAACTTATCTGGTACACTAATGTACAAGTTCAAACTTTTAGGAAGCTATGGAACAAATGATTGAACAGCCACAACCACCTGAAGGTGACGAGGCTACCACAGGCACAATGTCACCTCTTGCTGCAGTGCGTCAGTATCTCTCCACTAATAGTGCAAAAAGCACCTTCTTGCGTAATTCTAGGTTGGTTGTCAACTTAACCTCGTCCAAATCGGCTACTAAACAAAATCTTCCTGCTAGACAGAGTGATATATCTGTGCTCCAGACAGAAGTCCAATCCCTAATGGACGTCATTTCAGAAACAAGAATAGTGGTTGACAAATGTCGTCAAGATATGAATGGTTTCGAAACCATACTATCAGACATTTGCTTCGTTGTTCAAGAGCAATGGCAGAAAAAGGTGAAGATCGTGCTACTCCATCAGATTCTATAGCCTGAAACATTAACACTCAGGTCAAATGATATGTGCTTCTATACATCTTATGGTGCTTTTATCTGGAAGGACTGTAAAATTTATGCCAACATGCCTTTTGTTGTATGCTTGGAATTTATTTTGTTGTGATACAACATTTATGATGCTGCCACAGGCTGCAGTAATTACAACGCTATTTTTGTATAGTGTAGGTTTATCTTAGTAATGTATTCAGCCGAAAGCTTCGTAGGAGCCCAACATGCCAACATTCGTCGTGCCCATTCCAATTGGGCTAAAAACGATTACGGGCCAAAATTGGCATGTAGCCCACTAAAAATATCTAGGCCTAAATCAGCATAAGCTTTCATACTTTTCTGGTAGGCATGTGCCCATAGTGGGCCTTTAACAGGCCTAAACATAATTTGGGCCCTCAGTAAAAATAGGCCGTTTACAGGTGTAAATATCTCGAGCCCATAAAAAACATGGGCCTTTAATAGACCGAAAGTGAGATTGGGCCCTGATTGTGCCAAATAACCCACTGGTCTTAGCAGGCCGAAATGGTGGCCCTTTTACGATGCGGATCTTTGACATGCCGAAATTCGGACGGGCCGTAAATGCGCCGACCTAATACACGGGCCTTTAACAGGCCGGAACTTCGGTCGGGCTAGTTTATCGTCATTTTTATATGGTCCGTTAATGGGCCCGATATGAGGTTGGGCCACATATTGCCCATGGTTTTCGTCCGGCGTTAACAGACCGAAAATGACAACAGGCCGAAAGTGGCCCAAATCTATAGTGGGCCTCTAACAGGCCGAATGTCGGACATGGCCGAATATGACCCAAATCCTTCACGGTCGTTTATGGGCCGAAAGTTTTGATGGCATGTAAATGGGCCCAAATGAAGCAGGACCTTTAACAGGCCAGAAATACACCGGGCCGTAATTCGGCCCAATTACTTAGCGGACTGTTAACGGGCCAGAAGTGACCATGGGCCGCGTTGATGACAAGTTTAGGATAGGCCGTTGACGGGCCGATTTGACAGAGAATGTTGGGCCTTTAGCTGGGCTGGCCCATTATGGTCTACAAAATCTTGTGGGCCTTTAGCTGGGCCGGCCCATTGTGGTCCGCAAAATCTTGTGGGCCTTTAGCTGGGCCGGCCCATTATGGTCTGCAAAATCATGTGGGCCTTTAGCTAGGCCGGCCCATTATGGTCCGCTAAATTTTGTGGGCCTTTAGCTGGGCCGACCCATTATGGTCTGAAAAATCTTGTGGGCCTTTAGCTGGGCCGGCCCATTATGGTCCGCTAAATCTTATGGGCCTTCGGTTGGGCCGGCCCATTTAAACTTTATGGGCCACTTTTGGGCCGGTCCACGTGTCAACATATCATAGGCCCATCTCGACCATTGGATGAGTGACACCTATGCCAACGCGGAGATGACACGTGGATCCGTCAGCCAATGAGAATTTTACACGTGGAAAATCGGCATTGGCCATGGCTGTTAGCAGGTTATCGTATCCAAAAAACGGACCCGAAAGGTTAACAACGGTTAACGGTGTCCCGTTACGGTGGATGCCACGTGTCGGTTAACCTTGACGAAAGCACTTCTATGACGCGCGATTTATCGTCATGGAAGTGGACACTTCTGTGATGATAATTTTGGTAATGTCATGGAACACTTCTACGACAGCATAGGTATGACTATCTTGATTCTGTCATAAAATCATCATGGATGTATATGCATGACAGAAAACGCGACCTACTATGACAAACACGTATCATCACGGAAGTGTATTTTTTTGTAGTGCAACCAAGTGGTTAGCGCAGCCTTGGTAGCACAGCGAGAAGTGTACGAAGCAGAGAGTGAGCAAGGACCGGCAGAGTCAGATAAGGATCAGGGCAGAAGTGAGCACGACAGCGAGAGCAACCCCAAGGACACGGCAAGGAAGAAAGTGGTGTAGTGCCAAGTGTACTTCATCAGCTGCTTGTTACAGGGGGCTCGATCGAGGTACTCTGGTGTGCAAAAGTTGGTATTTGGCCTCATCATGGCCTCAAGGAAACGACGCCACTACTTCCAAGCCCATGAGATCACGGTTGTCACTCACTTCCCGTTGCAAAGGATACTCCGAAACCCTGAGGCTACTGGCAGAATAGTGGAGTGGGCTTTGGACTTGTCCTGTTTTGGTCTGAAATTTGAGAGCATATCAATTATCCAGCGCAGGGCATTGGTAGAGTTTATTATAGAATGAACGCCAACCGTTGACGAGGAAGTAACAGAAATAGTTATCCCCGGCAAGGAGGCGCCCCAAGAATGGATTATGTATTTCGATGGTGCATTTTCCCTACAAGGTGCAGGGGCTGGCGTACTTCTTGTTGCCCCCTCAGGGGAGCACTTGAAGTACGTCCTCCAGATGAACTTTGCCCGGGAAGAGGCAACCAACAATATAGCAGAGTATGAAGGGCTCCTTGTCGGGCTCAGGATTACCACAAAATTTGGAATCAAGAAGCTGATCATTCATGGAGATTCATAGCTTGTGGTGAGACAAGTCAACAAGGATTACCAAAGTCCATTGATGGAGGCATACATTGAGGAAGTGAGGAGATTGGAGGAGCGCTTTGACGGATTGCAAACAGAGCATGTACCCTATGCGGAAAATAGCATAGCTGATCATCTGTCAAAGTGTGTTGCGCAAAAGCTTCCTATGGAACCAGGAACTTTTGTTCTCCATCTTACTCAGCCCTCTGTACCCCTAGCAAAAATGGTCCAGAAAAGGAGAAAGATGGACTCCGGTAAGCCTCTCCCGGTAGAGCCTTCCGCTCCTGGCAGGGACCCTACCGGAAACTCACAACTTGCTGGACTGCACCCTCCAACCGGGCCTATGGTCCCCGCGAACGAGAAATGTGCCCCCACAGTTCAGGAGGTGCCGCTAGTCCTCGTTGTCGAGCCCCAGGCTCCAACTTGGGCAAGGCACATAGTCGACTTTCTCCAAACCAGAGAACTCCCCAGTGACCAAGATGAGGCTAAAAGAGTAGCCCGAAGGGCCAGTATGTATCAGTTTGTCGATGACACTCTATACAGAAGGAGGCCCAACGGTGTGAAATTGAAGTGCATCTGCCGGGAAGAAGGAAAGGAACTGCTGGCTGAGATAAACAAAGGCATGTGCGGCTCCCACATTGGATCAAGGGCATTGGTTGGGAAAGCATTCCGACAATGATTCTATTGGCCCACAACCCTCCAAGATGCGGTTGAGGTAGTCACGAAATGTGAAGCCTGCCAGTTCCATTCCAAGAACATCCACATGTCTGCCCAAGCTCTTCAGACAATCCCTTTATCATGGCCATTTACGGTCTGGGGCTCGATATCCTCGTCCCTTTCCCCTGAGCAATAGAGGGCTTTGAATTCTTGTTCCTCGCCATCGACAAGTTTACAAAGTGGTCAGAAGTGACTCCCGTGAGAAAGGTGACTGCTCAGTCAGCTACCAAGTTCTTGAAAGAACTGGTGTGCCATTTTGGAGTCATGGCAAGGATCGTTACCGACAATGGCACCCAGTTCACGAGCCGCGGCTTCATGCAATATGTTCGCACCTTCAAAAGCAAGGTCTCATTTTCTTCTATCGCACATCCCAGAAGCAATGGGAAAGTTGAGAGGGCAAATGCTGAAGTGCTGCAGGGACTCAAGACAAGAACATTTGATACGCTGCAGAAGCACGGCAGGCGATGGATCGATGAGCTATCGGTAGTCCTTTGGTCCCTCAGAACGACACCAAATCGGGCTATCGGGCAGACTCCTTTCTCCATGGTCTATGGGGCATCAACAATTATCCCCACAAAACTCATTTACGGGACACCTCGAGTGCTTCCCTATGATGAAGTAGCACAAGATTGGCACTGGCGTGACGACACTGTGCTACTCGAGGAGAACCATCTCCGGGCTGCTATGCGTGCTGCACGCTATCAGCAAACCATGCGTCGCTATCATAGTCGCAGGGTTCATGCCCGGTGTTTTGAGGAAGGCGACCTTGTCCTTAGGCGCGTTCAGTCAGCCAAGGGTACAAACAAGTTGATGCCAAAGTGGGAAGGCCCTTACCGGGTAGTACGAGTCACCAGACCTGGCACAGTCCGTCTGGACACTAGAGATGACATTCAATTACAAAACTCATGGAATATTGAGCATCTCCGCAAGTTCTACCCATAAGGTGCGGCTATCGGGCCCTGCTCGGCAGCCACCCTTTTGTACAGGCCTTGCCTCAGTTGCATGTAACCCCTTGTACAAAGCCAGGGCGATGACCATGTGCAACAGAGAAATACACAAAGCGCTGGGGGGGCCGACCAAGTTGCATGCATGCATGAGCATTCCAAGAGCATTGCATAAGCATTTCATGACAATTTGCATATGCATGTAGATAGGATCACATCATGCATCATTCTCATTTGCATGAAGCTACAGGTTCCTACCATGAACTTGGCTTCTACAAGGAGTTGAGGAGATGGACTAGTACTGCGATCCCCGGCAAGCCAAATAGATAAGTTCTATCTCTTGTCCATAAGTGCTCTGTAAACTAAAACTTTTGCATCAGAAAACCTCGCCTCTCTTCGAAGCTTAGGTGCTCCCACTCTTGGCTCGAACATTGCTTTGGCCTAGGTGGTCGCAGTGGCCTTTGATGAAAAACAGTTGGAGGGGGGCTGGTCCCTTTAGTATTAGCCCAGTAGACTCTGGTCCCTGGCAACAAAATAAAAAGGGTGCCGGCAGGATAGCCTGCCAGGGAAGACTCCTTTATTTAAGTAAAGAGGCATCCCACCTCTGCATGGACATACACATGCACGAGTTCCCGGCAAGGCTCATCTTTTTCATTAATATGTTGATCATACAAGTACAAGCCTTACAGAACACAAACATGGACTCGAGAGATTACATTATTTGAATTAAAATTTGGCAAGTGCCTACAAGTTTAAGACCGGAAAAAGATAAGTGCCTCGTAAACTCCTCTCCATGTTCCTCCTACCCCAGGTAGTGCAGTGGGAAGAGAAGGAGGCAGGAGCAGCGCCCAAGCGGGAGTCCATCCTGATCCCATCATGGCCTGCCGGATGCAGAGCCTGACAAGATCGGGAGTGGCAAGGCTACGAAGGAGGAGGGTAGATGGAGCAGCTCGACGGTGCCCTGATCACCACCTCTGGGACCAGCAAGAAGCCCCAGCTCGAGCGATAGTGGAGTCATCCACCAAAGCTCAGCTGGAAGACTGCTGGAGGAGGCGAAGGCACCAAGAGAGCGCCCCCCTTCCCAGTGACCAAGAGGCCGGTGATGACGGTGTCAAGGAGGAGGGGAAGAATAGAAAGACGTGGCGGTAGGTCGCCAGTACAAGATGAACGCGTTGATGCAATCGTACTCCAACCTGACGCCCTACCTCCCGCCTTATCCGTCTTACCTGGCTTCATCTTCATCAACACCTCTCTAGGGGAATGCTAGCCTCACGGTTCGGCCCTCCTCCTGAGGAGGCGGCATGCGGCCAAGATGGCCGGAACATTCGAGGCACGCTGCACCCCACCTTGGCGGGCAGGAAGACACCCTCCTCATCAACATCAACCCCAGTTCCAAGGAAAGGGGCAGTAGTAGGATTTCTAACAATCCCAAGCCCTTCACCTTGGACTTGGACCAGACCCACTCCCCGAGTGCCAGCACCATTGCTTGGCATCAACAACTCCAAGCTAAGGCTCGGGGCCTGCCCCCGGGATCTCCCTTCCAGCATACTCAAGACGAAGCAAGGTGGAGGAAGAAAGGGATATGGATGAATGCCTCCACTCCTCCCCGCTCCTCCTTTTATAGGCGGACCGGGGGGCTGGGGGCTGATTCTTCAGCGAGTAACCACCGTCCTCCTCCAAGAATCCCTGAACACCGGGCCCTCGCCATAATGCTCTCCCGTGCCATAGGCCTCCGTTACCTACCATGCACGATGCATGCAGCATACGTGGCTACGGATAAGGGCGTGGTGGGAAGAGTGAATTGGAAGCTTCTACCCCGTGCGTTAAAGTCATTCACGAGCCATTACAAGAGTGCCCCACCACCATTGGCTTTACGTGACGCGCGGGAGAACCTGAAACTGGCCTGGGCTCGAGATTAATGGAGAAGCAAAGAAGATCTCAAGAGACCATCCTCTTCAGTGCAACTGCCTATGCACCTATTAGGTCCTACCCCAATGATGCTCGGCAGCGCGATCAAGACAGGACCGGGGGCTTCTGTCGGTGCAACAGACCCTGGGTATGTTGCCCAAACTGTGCACATGCACGGGAACAAGATTATGGCACCAAGCCATGCCAAAGTACAAGAGACCAAGATCTTCGAAGGACCAACATGCAGATCCAGAGGACCAAGGTCAATCCAAGAAGCAAGATACCACCAGGAGAAAGGCCTCCCTTGCCGGGCAGGTGAGCTTGGCAAGGGTGGAGCCACCCCCAGAATGAAACATCCAGTACATACCGACAGGGCCTACCGGGCCTCACGGAGGCAAGAAACACCTAACCAACTACTCCACCACGACCCACGTCATCAATTAGTGCAGTGTCAAGCCGCAAAGTGATTAAGTGGCAGCCATTCTCCACATGACAGCCTCTTTCTACAGGATACCTACAGACGACACCCGTCCTACGACGTATCAAGCAAGCAGACATGAAGCTGGCAAAATAGCCCGGCAAGGCTTGCCGGGCGAGCAATGATGTGACGTTGAGCGGCGCATTTAATGCGCTCTGTCAGCCTGCAGAGTTAGGTATGATAGCACTGTTTGCTATCTTACCAGTGCATAATGACTGATTTTCCATTGTGGTGACCCCTTAGTCTATAAAAGGAGGCCCGTAGCAATGATAGAAGGGGTTAGAAGGCTGGACACCCACACACTCATACGTGTGTAGCTACTATCGCCCATAGGAAACCCCTATCGGGCAAGATACTGCGCTCCACCACCATTCTTCCACCATCAACCCACCAAAGCAAGAGTAGGGTTTTACGCCTTGCGGTAGCCCAAACCTGGGTAAAATTTCTTGTGTGATCTCTGTCGTGCTGCCCCACGCTCTTCTGCTCTTTGAGTAACATGACATCCCCTCGCCGAACCAGCAAGGGACCCTTGGTCCCAAAGGTGGCCCTGGTTTCCCACGACAGGGCGCTCCGGTTGTAGTGAATCGAGTGATGACGTCTGGCAATGCCGAGGATGAAGACGGCGATGGTTGTGAGGTTGCAAGGCCTCCGGGCTCATGATGTTCAGCATAGATATGTTGCACGGTGCGACGGAGCTCTAGGACAAGATTGTGGTGCTTGGGAACAACGGCGACCATGAGGACGAACCACGGTGGAGACGGCTGGCTCTTGGTGGTGCTTGGGACCGAGGCTGAAGCGAGAGAGAGGGAAGCAGAGGAGGGGTGAAGGTCCAGGGGGTCTGAGCATCGCGTTGTTGAACGGCTGAGGCCGAGAAGGGGGAAACGGGCAGCAAGGAGATGGCGTGAGGAGACAACACGCATGTCATGCTCTGCTTCGCCTCTGCCTTCTGGAAAAGGTTGAAGGCGGCTATGCCCCTGGTGGGCTGGGCCTGCTACAGTCCTCGGCAACAACAAGCACCAGGTAAGCTTTCCTTTCTCTCTCTTTTTTTTAATTTCTGTTTTCTATTTTCTTTTCTGGTTTTGATTTAGTAGAAATACTAAATCATTTTTCAAAGCTCTTGAAAATATTATGGGCACTATTTGGATTTTCCCAAAAGCCCTCAGCTAGTTTTCAGAATTATTGGAGCATTTAAAGTATTTATAACAGTTAAATCCTCCAATTCAAGTACATTATGATTTAATCCAAAAATCCAGAAATGGCCTAGAAAAATGTGCACCATTTTTGGCACAGATTTTCACCCATTTAAAAATGATGAACTTTTCTGAAGGGCATTTTGGATTCATTGGAAATATTTTCAGTTGAACCTAGTTTGTCAGAGGGGTGCTAGGGTTTGGTCAATCCCCATTTCAAATTCATTTGAATTTAATCATGATGCATGGATGAAAAATGCAATGACAGGAAATGGCTAAGCTAGTCCTGTGACAAGCCTATATATATTTGTGGGCCCACGTGGACGTCCATCATTTTGACTGACAACGAGAAAGGTTACCAGGGTGGATTCTTGTTCTTTGGTTCGTGTTACCATATAGTAGGTCGATCATTCGGGCCTAATTATTTAATTTTGAGCGCATGTTATGCGTTGTGAACCCTCGCTCACCGTGGGGATTTCACGGTTCCAAAGCATGGTGCCACATCAAATTTGCGCATTGTGTATTCAAACACCACACACCACTTCCATATACATATGTTTGGGCCACATGCACAGATGGGTTTGTCTTCGGGCACTCCCTCGTCAGGTTATCAGTGCCAAAAGCTAGCCCATTTTGCGGGGTCGTGTGGACGTCCATCGCTTTGACCAACAACGAGCGAGAGAGGTTATACCACCAACTTGGATTCTACTTGGTCCGTGTTACAATACGTCTTGGTGAGATGCCCTCCCCCCCCCCCGACATGTGTGGGGGGGAGTACATACTTCGCACTACCTGCAACCTCCGTGCGGTTGGGGAAGTCCAGTTAATTTGCGAGGCACATGTGCCACATCGAAGTTGTGAATGTAGTTAAATATCACAACACACCCTTTTCATACATATAGTAGGGCCACCTGTGGGTGGTTCGTATGTGGTCTCACCTAGCTCGTGCCACAAAGCACACATTTATGGGTTGGCACACGGTCCACCTTTGTCCGAAAGCAAAAGGGGAAGTTTGACCATGATGGACTCCTACAGGTTTTGCGTTACGATAGGGTGAGATTTCAGAGCTAGCTATTTGGGGGGCATGCGTTCGGAGCTAGCATTCCCTTACCGCCGACATGAAGTGGGGTTCGTAGGGGGTGGCTGAATAGCAATAGTGTGTGCTTTGTGCTGCAGGTGCCACATCAAAGTTGTGCATTGGGTATTTGAACATCAAACCACCCTTTTCATACATATATTTGGTCCACATGCAAGTGTGTTTGTGTTCTGACCCTTTCCCGCGTTATTCTTTTTGCCAAATTTATAAACAGTAGGCGAGTTGGATGTAGAAACCGTCTGCGCTTGGGGACGCAACAGATGTGGTTCGCTCAGACTACCCATGTGCCACACCCATGCCCCTGTCACTCACATAAACACAGTAGATTGGGCTCCACGAGGCTTGCCTCCCGCTCTCAACAATATTCACTACCTCGTAATCTTGAAAATATCTACCGCCTAGAAGGTTTTTATGTTTCATAGCACACGATTAGTATGTGTGGACCGTGTGCGATGTCTGTTACTCCCGCTCTGCTTCAATTCCTTGATTCAAATTTTTAGTAGCCCCGGCATTTTACTCCTGCCTTTGCATCCCTCGCAGTCCCAAAAATATCTGCTCGCCCTTGATTCAAATTTTCAGTAGCCCCGGCATGTTACTCCCGCCTCTACACCCCTCGCAATCTCAAAAATATCTGCTCGCCCTTGATCCAAAATTTTAGTAGCCCGACATTTTACTCCCACCTCTGCATCCCTCGCAATCCCAAAAATACACTACAAAAAAAGACACATCCATGACATTTTGGGCCGAACAAAAAAAATTTTGTTATACTTATGACACTTCTATGACGATAATTGTGACAAAACCCGATATCATCATAGATGTGGTGGGCTCCTACTTCTATGACAAAAAATCATGATAGAAAATGGGATTTTCATCCTGGGCGGGCTGGAGACGCAGCTGCATGACATTATTTGGGTCGTCCATGACGGAAAAAACCGTGGTAGAAGCAAGGGCGAGGAAAATTTCGGGGAGTTCCCGGTTACGGTGGGTGGTCGGGGGCCGAGCGATGCACGTTTCTCTCGTACACGTACGCGCGTGTGTGTGAGGCGTTGGCTCTAACTGAACCCGAGCGATTGCATTGCAGGCTACGCGTTACTGAACCCGAGCGATCGATCGATGGCTGTTAAGTGAACCTGGTCGAGCGATTCCTTTCCTACTGCTGCTAACTGAAGCCGATCGATGCTGCCTCTGGATGAACAGTGAGCGTTG
>NC_057813.1:165802786-165810414 GCF_018294505.1 Triticum aestivum
TGGGGTTGCCTCTGGATGAACAGGACCCCGATCGATCAAGTCGGTTGGGGCTGGATGAACAGGTCCCCGTGGCGGGCTGGATGAACAGGACGACCCCATGGAGGGCTGGATGAACAGTAGACAGTGGAGGGGTGGATGAACAGTAGCCCATGGAGGCGTGGTTGAACAGGAGCCCATAGAGGGGTGGTTGAACAGTATCCGGTGGAGTAGCGCGCAGCGGAGGCTGGATGAACAGTCGCAGGTGGAGGCTGGAGGAGGTCGGCGGTGGATGAACAGCAGCCCGTGGAGGCTAGAGGAGGTCGATGGTGGAGATGAACAGTATCCCATGGAGTCCCGTTTTGCAGTACGCCACACCCCTCCCAATGAACAGGACCCCCGTTTCGATCGTAGCGCTCCAACACAAGTCCGTTTCGTCCGTTTTGCGGTATGCCACACCCCTCCCGATCAACAGGACCCCGTTTCGACCGTAGGAGGTCCGTTTCCTCCGTTTTGCGGTACGCCAGACTCCTCCCGATGAACAGGATCCCATTTCGAACGTGGCCGGTCAAACACAAGGCTGTTTCCTCCGTTCTGCTGTATGCTAGGACTCGTTTCCATCGCCTATTCCGTCCAAGCCCTCCCGATGAACACGACGACGCATTCCGTTCCGACCCAGCCAGTTGGCTCCCCATGAACACGACGACGACGTTGTTTCTCCGTTCTGACCCAGCCATGTACACGAGCCCTGGCCGTACGTGTGCGCGATTAGGTGTTCAAGACCCCGCCCATATGTACGTACGTGGCCGTATTTTCTTTCTTGCACACTGGCCGTTGTACGTGTGTGTACATGCTACGTGCGCTCCTCTACTACGACACGTGCGCGCCTCTACATCGACTAGTATATATGTACGTACACGTTCGCGACCAAAATGACAACGCTACGTACGCTTCGACTAGGTGGGTCCCGACTGTCACGCACTTCCTTGCGTGCGAAGATGTAGCCGGTGGGTCCCAGCAGTCAAGGGGGCGAATCGGTTTTTTTGCCCGGACGCACTTCCTTGCATGCGAAGGTGTAGCTGGTGGGTCCTAGCAGTCAGGGGGGAAATGTTATTTTCACGAAATATGGTGGCCCGTCCGACGGGTCCCTACTGTCAGGTGGAGGAATAATTATTTTGTGCGTAATAAGGAGGCACTTCCTTGCGGCCACCATGGACCCATCTGTCAACCTCTCCACGTACAGTCCTCTTCCGATGGAAGTCGTTCCTTGACCACGTTGACCACGCCGCGCTGAGAGCACCACGATGGTGGACGACGACGAGGCCTAGGAAGGGGACGACACGGAGCCGGGGAAGACGCGGCAGTAGAAGCTGGCGCGGAGAGGAGTACGAGGGTTCACTGGTTCGGCTGCGGTGTGAGGCTGCCGTCGCTGGAGGGCTAGGCCAGTGGTGGGAATAGTAGGGGGCGGTGAGGCCTCCGTGGCAGTACAGCCGGCCATAGGAGGCAGGAGCATGCGGCACGACCGGCGCTGCTTTGGGCGGCTGGAGCAAGAAACCAGAGGTTGAAGAAGCACTACGGCCGTTGGATGGACATCGTACGGTCACTGGATCTAGAATCGTTCATATTGACTAAGTTGACAAAGCCCTCCGTCCCCGTCAACTTAGTAGGCCCACAAGTCAGCCTCCCACCAAGGTGGGTCCCATCTAGCAGGGGGAGTATTCATTTTTGTGTGCGTAATAAGGAGGCACTTCTGGTGGGTCCGAGCTGACAGCGGGGGGGGGGGACGTTTTTTTGCGAAATACGGTGGCCCGTCCGATGGATCCCAGCAGTCAGGGGGAAATGTTTTTTTCACAAAATATTGGTGGCCTGTCCGGTGGGTCCCTGCTGTCGGGTGGAGGAATAATTATTTTTCGCCTAATAAAGAGGCACTTCCTTGCGGCTGTCGTGGACCCAGCTGTCAACCTCTCCACGTACAGTACTCTTCCGATGGAAGTCGGTCGTTCACCACATTGACCACGCCGCGCCGAGAGCACCATGGCGGTGGACAACGGCAAGGCCTAGGAAGGGGACGACGCGGAGTCGGGGAAGACGCGGCAGTGGATGCCCACGTGGAGAGGAGTACGAGGGTTCACTGGTTCGGCTGCGGTGTTAGGCTGCCGTCGCCGCAGAATAACAGGGGATGTGGGTGAGTGTAGGGATGGCCTAGCCAGTGGTGGGAGTAGTATGGGGGCGGTGAGGCCTCTGTGGTAGCACAGTCGGCCATGGGAGGCAGGAGCAGGCGGCATGACCGGCGCTGCTTTGGGTGGCTGGAGCAAGAAGACCAGAGGTTGAAGAAGCACTATGGCCGTTGGATGGACATCATACGGTCACTGGAGTATTGAATAAGTTGACAAAGCCCTCCGTCCCCGTCAACTTAGTAGGCCCACAAGTCAGCCCAACAATATGGAGGATCCCAGCTAGCAGGGGGGTATTCAATTTTTTGGGCGTAATAAGGAGGCACTTCCTTGCGTGCTAAGATATAGCTGGTGGGTCCGACCTGTCAGTGGGGGAACATTTTTTTCATGAAATACAGAGGCCCTTCCTGTAGGTCCTAGCTGTCAGGTGAAGGAATCATTATTATGTGCGTGATAAGGAGGCATTTCCTTGTGTGCGACCGTGGACCCGGTTGTCAGCCTCTCCACGTACAGTCCACTTCCGATGGATGTCGTTCATTGACCACGTTGACCAGGCCACGCCGAGAGCACCAGGGCGGTGGACGCCAGTGAGGCCTAGGAAGGGAACGACACGAAGCCAGGGAATACACGGCAGTTGTTTCCCACGCGAAGGAGTACGAGGGTTTACTGGTTTGTCTGCCGTCCCCAGAGAATAACAGTAGGTGTGGGTGAGTAGAGGGATGGCTAGGCCAGCGATGGGAGTACGGTGGGACCGTGAGGCCTGCGCGGCAGCATAGCCGGCCGCGGGAGGAGGGAGCAGGCAGGCCCGCCAGCGCTTGTTTGAGCGGCTGGAGCATGAAGAGTAGAGATTGAAGAAGCACGACAGCCTTTGGATGGACATCCAACATTCACTGCTCTCGTGTGTTGACTAAGTTGACAAGGCGTTGCATGTGTGTTAACCTTTTTTTATGAAAGCATACGCGTCAACCTGTAGTAGGCGCACAAGTCAGCCTCAAATCTGTGGAAAACAGCATTACAACCCATCTGCCATTATTTCTAACAATGTACAGCCCCATTTGCTAATTCTTAAGAATTTTCTGGAGCCCATCTTCTTTTTGTTAGCATTACACCCCATATTGTGGCCACGGTTAAAAAGTATACGAAATTTTGCATATTTCGGCGCGGTCAACTATTTTTAATCCAGAAATATCGATTCACATTCAAACTATTTTGAAAAATAATTTATATAAATATAAAATTCAACTAATTGTCCACGCATAAAAATCAATGGAATTTAAAATCTTGTAATGAAAAAGATTGAAATTAATTCCCGGTTTGATGTGTTTTAAAAATGCACATCTCATTTCTGGGCAAACTGAATGAAACTCTCCTCGTCTTGAAAGATTTGCAGCCCAGCAGGGCCGATAAAACAAGTAGGCCTTGTTTGGGTATTTCTTTTAAAAAATAGAACTGGGCTAGCCATTTTCAGCAAGAAAAAACACAACTGGGCTCATGATGCGGTAAACATAAATAAAACCCTGGCTAGACAGGCCACAACCCCCGCACAGCTCCGTTGTTACCCTGATCCGTCGCTAAAACTAGTGTAAATAACAACTGCTTGTTCCTCAAAAAAAACTGCGCGACCTACTGGGTCCCTGGTGTTAGCCGCTCGTAGTGTAATCCTCTCGTTTATTGGCTATGTTGACAATGGCGTGATCCCTAGATGTCCAAACATTAGGAGGAACCATATTTTTAGGCTTGTAATATAGAGGCACTTGCTTGCGTAGTACCATGACGCTGGTGGGTCCCTACTGTCATCCTCTCCACGTACAGTCATCTCCTTGTTCCTCTCGGTTGTTGGCGACATTGACAATGCAAGAGGGCGGCGCACCGCGCACGGTGAGCGAACCAAGGCCGCAAGGCAGAGGATGGTGGCGAGGCCTCAGACGGAACGAACAGGAGCCGTGGAAGATGCGCCGGTCCAGTCGCAGGCGGAGGGGAGTACGAGGGTTGACTGGTTCGGGTGCAGGTGCATGTTGGGGCTGACATCACCGGAGAATAACAGGACGTGTGGGGGAATAGAGGGAGGGATTAGCCAACGTTGTAGGGTACGTACGATAGGGCGGCGGAGGCACAGCCAGCCATGGGAGGCGGGAGCAGGCGGAGCCGACGGGGTGGTTTCGTTTGGGCGGCTGGAGGAAGAAGAAGACAAGAGATAGAAGATACACGACAGATGTTGGATGTCAATCCAACGGCTAGAAGGCAGAATCGTTTGTTGACTGGCTAATAAGTCGACACCACCTTGGATAGGCTATTTCCTCGCGGGTCCCAAATGTCAGAATCCAAATCTGTCACAGTCATGCAGCCTTTCCTATGATAATTTACAACCCATTTGATGTGCTAGTTCGAAATAAGTTTGTGGGTGCTGGTGGGGGCTAATCAATTAGCTTCTGTAATGCAAAGTGAGATCAAGCAGCCGGCGAGAGTGATGTTATTTCCCTTGGTTGGGATTTCTTACAATATTTCAATCTAAATTAAACGAATGGCAAGCCATTTGCCTTGTCTCAAAGAAAATATGAGAGCCACAGACGAGTTGAAAAGGGCAGGAACATCTAACTCCAGCTTACAAACTGTACAAAAGCATGAGGGTTAATTATTCATCAGGTTTGCAAAAAAATCCAGGTTGAAAAGGGCAACAACATCAAACTCCAACACTATTTTCGGCAGTCAAAGTCAAATGGATCTACCAGGACAATACAATGAACATCCTGGGTCGTAAAATTTACTGGATTCTGACCACAATATGTTGTAAATAGAAGCCCGGCACGTTCAGAAGCTCTTTTTCCCACCTGAAACTCCTTTTTTTGCTCTTCGACATACCCATCCGTCAAAACCATGATGCTGATAAACTTAAGCCTGATGGACAATAGTAACCTCGCATTCAGCAGGAAGAATGTGACAAATCTAGTGTTTGCACGGTTGGCTACATATCATTCTAGCGTTATTGTCTTCAATCAAATTTCATGAGAAGTGAGAAAATCCCGATGCTTATGAATCCACCGATTGGTTATAACTTTCTTACCCCGTCCTGTTGCCTAAATAGACATGAAGATTGAAAACAGTTAAGGCCTAAAAAAAGAGTGTCGAAAGAGCAACAGCTGAACGGTTAGTTCTAGTACACTATATGCGGGCTTCCAATGTGCGTGAAATTATCACCTTTATATACAACTTCTCCAGACATGGAAAGCATTGCAGCAAGCCAATAATCTTGTTCAGATCAAAACTATTCATTTGGATATATAAGATCTTGACAGAATCTAGCACCATTGATAGGCCATCCATGGAGAAACTCTTCATTGAGCATAGAACATAATATTAGTAAAAAATGTGTACTCCAAGAGATATAAAACTTATGCGCAGAAATTTAAAATGCTGCTTATCGTTACAAGTGTAGATGATAATATAAAGTACCTGAAGAACTGTGGAGCCAAACACCATATTGAAATGAGCATAGAGATCATGTATTACACCCAAAGTCTCCAATTTAGGCGCAGAGACAACGGTTATTTGCAACGTGAATAACTAGAATCAAGGATCAATCTTTGAAGTGAAGGGGGATCTTGGATGATGAGCTGCCTTCCGTCAAAAGAAATTCCAATTCTTACAAGGTTAGGCGACTTTATTTGGACACAACCAATTCTAACTGTGAAAACAAGCACCAAGCACTCCAGGGCAGGGCAACTGGAGTGGATGATGTTGTGCAATGAGGCCTCCGATATACGAACCCGCACAAGTGAAAGTTTCTTGAGAAATGGGAGTCGAAGGTTTAGTACCAGATTGTCTGGTAGGTAGCACAGCGCAAAGGTGGCAGTGTGGAGAGAGGAGGAAAACCGCGAGATGGACATCGGTGCTGAGGGCACAAGTTCATGGCGTTCGGTATGTGGTATGTGATTTCCAGGGGAATAGTAGAACTCAAGCAGCTGTAGTTCTATGAATTCAGGGGATTTCAGCCAGGCGTCCACCATGCAGGGCATGGTATGCTTTCTCAGGTAGCATGACGGGATGCAGAGGCATTGAACGGAGCCCTGGTGGGAGGAGATGATGGCTCTGGGATTTCAAAATCATTGAAGAGAGATAGCTGACGACAGTCGAGATTAAGGGGCACGACGCGCCATAGAGGGCACCACCAAATTGAGAGGACTTGGTTGTGGCGGCAATTCTTGGTGGGAAGAAGCGAGATCATCTCCCCAAGGACGGCGTCCGGGAGATCGCTGATGCGGTCCACCCGAGATTCTACGGGTTCCTGGGATCCGGTGGGGGCGGGGTCGCCGCTTCTCCCCGCGCTGCTGGGTGCGGGATCTATAACAGGTGTCGCCGCTGGCGGGAGCCTCATCTTCTTGGTGCTGGGGTCAGCCGACTCCATTTTCCTCGAGGGCGTCGCGTCGCGCTCACGGATTTGAGCAGAGTAACGATTGACGAGCCTAGTTGTAGTGCGAGTGAAGAAGAAGGGGAGCTGGGGGTTTTCTGTAGGAGTGAGGAAGAAGGGGAGCTGGGCTTTTCTGTAGGAGTGAGGTGAGGAATTTGGGGGTACGAGTGGAGCGAGCTGACGTGAGGTTGGTGGGAGCTAGGAGGAAGAAGAGCACCCAGGTTTCTTTGGGGGGCGGTGTGCTGGGTGTCGGTAGCGCCTCTCATTCAGTAAATATATGGGCTTTCGAATTGATTTTACTATTTACTAGTGTGGATGGGCTCTTTCATCTTGGGCCCAGAGAAACAATTACTACTAGTACAGTGGAGACACTCTACAGCTACCCAGAAAAACAATTACTACTAGTACAGTGGAGACACTCTACCGCTTCTGGCTCCTCCTAGGTCATTGAAACGTCTCCCTCTACCGAATGTCATTATACTTTTGTTCACCGACATGCGGGCCGTGCAACGCGCGGGCCCAAATGCCATCCACCAAATTAGAAGGCAGTATGCAGGCGGAGAGTCACCCCGGTCGTAGCGCGACAGTAACGAGCCGTCGTATCACAAAACCCCACCTCCCCGCAGTCTAAGTTTGACGGACGAAGCAACCATCATTTCACTCTTCGCTGAATCCCCTTCTCCCTCACCGTATTCAAGAAAGGCAACACTCGCATCTGCCACTGTTCTTCTCTCCCAACGAAGGGAAGGTAAGCGGATCCGTGATGTTGGTATATTTTCGTTTAGAGAAAAAAAAAGAACTTTTGCAAAGCAATAACCGATCCTCACTCTTTTTATTGTTTCATTGTCATTGCGATTGTGTTTTCCTTTTGGTGGTCTCCTAGTATTCGTCAGTTTCATGATGGACCAAGGAGAACCAGGCAAAGATCTGCCGATATTGGAGCAGACGCGGGAGGTTGATCCCCACGAGACAAAGAGCTCCAAGAAGATGGAGGCAGCCACCAAGCTGACCCCAGATACGCTCACGGCCACTGCTAAGATGGTCAACGCCCCGTTTGAGGTTACAGCCCCCGT
>NC_057813.1:165810649-165814776 GCF_018294505.1 Triticum aestivum
CTCAGCTGCCCAAGGTGATTTTCTTCTTTGTCGATCTCGATTGTGGTTTTTCATCTAAGTATGTGGTGATTAATAATGCAAAATTTTATTAGCTTCGATGCCATGCTATACATAGTGGTTTATATAACTTGTGTTTCTTATACTGAAAAGTAATTCAGAATTTGTTTCTGTTTCAATTAGAGCCCTGATGCAGATAAGGATTGTGTGGTTGTATATGTCACTCGCTATGAGGTGGATGACCTGAATATACGCACTAGGAAAACAGAGTTCTTAGGATGTTGGATCCTGCAAGCCATTTGCGGTTATACCAATGAAGAGTTGTATTCCAACCTCATTGTTGTCAGGCGTGTTGTCCAGGGTGTACTGAAGCACAAGAAGTTCAAAGCTACTCCTTCGTTTGTGAGGCATACTGTTCTTGTCAAGCTTACGCAGGAAGATGATGTGGCATGCCTCCACAAACAAGTTTATCAGTGGCAAGGCCACAAGGTTGTCTTCATGAAGGTTCACAGAATTGAGCTGCTGCGGGACATCCTCGATGATGTTCATGGCAAGGTCCATCTTGTGTCCAGCGCAAATTAGATCAAGGCATGAAATAGTTCCCCCAGCTAGTGTTTAATAGTAGTTTGGATTGTGTCTAATTATCCGAACCTTGCCTGTTATCGAACCCTCTAGGGCTAGTACTCTATTTGAATCCGTCTATGGGAACTGCTGCTACTTTTGTGTGTCTATGAATCATGTGAGAACCATCATAATTGTTGTCGAAACAGATGCGTCCTAGCTAGTTTTTTCATGAATATGGCATGGTAAGACATAAGTTGTCACGGTTTATCATACGAGCAGTGTGTGTTTTGATGAATTAGAGCACTCGTTTGAGAACTGTGCACCGACGTATACATAAGTACTTGTAAACACTGTTGGTGCTACCCCACTTGTAAGCAGTTGTGCAAAACACGGCACATTGGCTCAGCTCGCTTCAACACTAGGCTATCGACCAGCTAACAATCAACAATCTGTTGTCTGACATATAAGCAACTATGTATCTTGTTACAGTGGTTCATGCAGTTAACTGAGGCCACAATGTAGATTCCAAACGTTCACACGCTAGTCCGCGCTCATGTGGAACACTCGCATTAAAATCGTCTTCATAAAAAACTTGAAGAGCATAAGTTAAGCAATTCTATACATCTCGATGATTCATAGAACATAACAAACATATACTAGTTCACAACAAAAGACAAAGTTGTGAGAAGGTTTACAAATCAGGAAAAAAACAAGCAAGGCTTCTCTGAGCAAAGGGCCTCCCGGCAGGCTTAAATTTCCTGGAGTTCCCTCTAGTTTTTTCTTGTTGCCACCATCCAGGGTTAGGTTCTCTCATTCCAGAATAACCAATTACAATTGTGGTCTCAGCTAGAATGCTGAACTAGAACCATGCAGTGTACTGACCAGGTGAAATTCTTGTGCATTCCACTAAATTTAAGCACCACTATTTGCAGAAATAAGCAGACCACAATGCCTCTTGTCCGTGCACCTGTCCAAAAAACCGCCGTGCGGCCGTGCCAGCTAGTCCTCGGTCCATGGTTGAATTGGTAGAAAGTGCATTCTGGACTAGGATGCAGTTGTTTTCGCTCGTCCCTGCACTGCAATCAGGAAGTAAAACATATGAATCAACTTCTTTTAGATTGCGTTGGTCATTCTACCTTAGTTACTACCAATGTAGGAATACCTTGAAGACTAGAGGTTAGACAACGGCAACGAGGGATAGCCATCTCATTTTTCGCAGTTGTACTAAAACTGAGGTGTGTGCTTTTGATTGCGCGGATAGAAACGATACGGACACAGACATCCTGAAATGATATGGAGAAAGACATCCCTATTTGCGCAAATACGAAATACGGTTATTTAAACAGTGACAGATATTTGCAGTGGCGTATGATTAACAGCAGCATCTATTGTTTTATAATTGGCACTAGATTGACAGTATGAAGAGTCCTTAAGTAAGTAGCATCACATCACATCAACAATGCCTCTAGATTAACATGCAGAACAATAGCATTAATATTACTGTCATGAGAGTAGCACATGGTCAGTAAATGTGCAATCAAATTTGTGCAGTTCCACTGGGATGAAGCAATGTTAGCGGTGTGTGATTGAAGTGTAACTGCAAAAACACAATTCATGGGAAATAAAGCAAGACAGAAGCACTTCATAAAATGGTGGTGGCATTGCTTCAATTTATCGACGGCACTAGACCATTACTTATAGTGACATTAGGTGGCATTGCTTAATGCTTCATGTCATTTTACATTAACGGTAGGGATATGGGTGTAGGGACAGTAGGGGCATAAAGTGGTGAGGCAGATGTGGCTGCCGAGAGCGGCAAACACTCAGGCAGCATGTCTGCATTTGTCCCATTTTTATCTCCTCGGTGACATTTTCCTATGTGAGCACAGGAAATCTAGACCTGCTCATTCTTATTTGCGTTGTCCCCCAACACCCGTCACTTTATTTCCTTTCTCAACCAAGAGATAGGTCCACTTCCCCCCACCCTTCGCCGTCCACCATGCTTTCTTCGTCTTTTCAACCAAGAGACCGGTTGGGCAGCCAGTATCTACTAGTTTCCCCCGTTTCCTCTTAGAACCAAGTCCTAGATTCATGCTACAGCTTTCCCACTTTCTTCCCTGTTTGAACCAACTCTTAGAGTCGACTGTATGAACTAGCTTTACCTCTAACAATAGTAAAAGTCTAGGTGGCTTTGGAACAACGGACGGAAGTAGAAAAAGATCCACACGAAGGGAGCTGGGGCAGTAGAGCAAGGCAGATGTTCAGTTTTGAAGGAATATATACCCGAGGGTCGTCGGTGAAGGAGTCCTATATTAGGGGGTATCCGGACAGCCGGGCTATATACTTTGGCAGGACTGTTGGACTATGAAGATACAAGACTCAAGACTTCGTCCCGTGTCCGGAGGGGACTCTCCTTTGCGTGGAAGACAAGCTTGGTGATTTGGATATTATATTTCCTTCCTTCTAACCGACTCCATGTAAACCCTAGCCCTCTCCGGTGTCTATATAAACCGGAGAGTTCGGTCTGTATGAGGACGACAACAACAATCATACCATAGGCTAGCTTCTAGGGTTTAGTCTCTCTGATCTCGTGGTAGATCAAATCTTGTAATAATCATATCATCAAGATCAATCAAGCAGGAAGTAGGGTATTACCTCCATCGAGAGGGCCCGAAACTGGGTAAACATCGTGTCCCCAGTCTCCTGTTACCATTAGCCTTAGACGCACAGTTCGGGACCCCCTACCGAGATCCGCCGGTTTTGACACCGACATTGGCGCTTTCATTGAGAGTTCCTCTCTGTCGGCGTTATAAGGATCGATGGCTTCTCCAACCTTCAAGAACTCCGACCTGGGTGAGACTTTTCTCCCCGGACAGATCTTCATGTTCGGCGGCTTCGCACTGCGGGCCAACTTGCTTGGCCATCTGGAGCAGATCGATAGCTACGCCCCTGGCCATCAGGTCAGGTTTTGAAACCTAAACTACACTGCCGACATCCGCAGAGACTTGATCTTCGACGGATTCGAGCCCGTGTCAGGAGCAACGAACAATCATGACATGCATGACCTAGATCTGTAGTCGGACAGTATTCGGAACATCGCGCCTGCTACAGCTCCGGACTTCGCTCCAGAGCAGGTCGTGCCTTCCGAGGACGGGTGGATGAACCCCGCCCCGAAGGCCGCACACTCATCAGCGTTGGAGCCGAACACAGATTCCTCTCCTCAGGAAATCTGTACCTCCGAACCCCCAGACTCATCTCTGGTAGTGTGTTCCGGGCCACGCGCATCCGTGCCCATCGAATCTAACTAGGCTCCGGTCATGGAGTTCACCGCCGCGGATATCTTTCAGCACTCACCCTTCGGAGATGTGCTGAATTCATTAAGGTCTCTCTCTTTGTCGGGAGACTCCTAGCCGAACTATGTCCGGCTCGAGTGGGAAGCTGGCGACGAAGAAATTTGTTACCCACCCACCACCCACTTAATAGCCACGGTCGATGACTTGACCGACGTGCTTAACGACATCGACGGTATAGACGACGATGCGGGAGAAGAACAGGAACCACCGCCC
>NC_057813.1:165814986-165821064 GCF_018294505.1 Triticum aestivum
ATATATATATATATATATATATATATATATATATATATATATATATATATATGGTGGATACTCCCAAAGAAACCAATGGCAATAAGGCAATGGGAGATAACCCCTCGGGGAAGAAAGCAAAACATGGGCATCATCGGCGCCGCTCCAAGCCTCGCCACAACAATACCGGCACTGGAGAAGAAAATCCAGATGGTGCCGAAGAGGAATACGATCCTAATCAACCCACCTTCGAGCAAACCGAACAGGAACACGGGCAGGCTAGCCCAGACGAACAGGCGACAGATGGATACTTGGAGGATGATAACTATATGCCTCCCTCTGAAGACAAGGTGAGCCTCGGTGACGACGAATTCGGCGTACCAGAGGATCCCATAGAGCAGGAGCGCTTCAAGCCCAGGCTTATAGCCACTGCAAGAAGCCTGAAAAAGAGGCAGCAGCAGCTCCAAGCTGACCAAGATCTGCTCGCAAACAGATGGACCGAGGTCCTGGCGGCCGAGGAATACGGACTCGAACCCCCGAGCAGGGGATACCCAAAGCACAAACCGCTAGAAGAAGAGGCCGCAGAGCCTGAACTTCCAGCACAAGATGAGGCTAACCGACCACCACGTGGCCGGGATAAAACGGCATATCAGGCCGGACACCAACCCGAACCCCCACGCCGGTTCACTACGGCCCGGGGCAATATGCAGGACCTGCAAGACATATTGGAAAACAACGCAGGACAACCAAGATCGATCTACAGATCACGAGGGCGCGCCAGAGCCCATGACATCGATCGTCACGCCGGATACAATACTGATAAATCCTGCCGGGCCGGATATTTCCGACCAGACCCAATCGGACTACGCCGCGATATAGCCTGGCATAGAGGCGCCACACACCCCCTCTGCTTCACCGATGAAGTAATAGAACATGAATTCCCAGAAGGGTTTAAACCCATGAACATCGAGTCATACGATGGTACAACAGACCCCGCGGTGTGGATCGAGGATTTTCTTCTCCACATTCACATGGCCCGCGGTGATGACCTACATGCCATCAAGTATCTCCCACTCAAACTTAAAGGGCCAGCCAGACACTGGCTGAATAGCCTGCCAGCAAACTCCATTGACAGTTGGGAAAATCTTGAGGACGCTTTCTTCGATAACTTCCAGGGCACTTACGTGCGACCACTGGATGCTGATGACTTAAGTCACATTACCCAACAGCCTAGAAGTCAGCCAGGAAATTCTGGACTCGGTTCCTAACTAAAAAGAACCAAATGGACGACTGTCCGGACGCCGAGGCCCTGGCGGCCTTTAAGCATAATATCCGTGACGAGTGGCTTGTCCGACACCTCGGCCAAGAAAAACCAAAGACCATGGCGGCCCTCACGACACTAATGACCCGCTTTTGCGCGGGTGAGGACAGCTGGCTGGCTCACAGTAACACCGCACCAGGAAACCATGGCACTTCAGATATCCGTGACAGCAATGGAAAGCCACGGCACAACAGACACAAGTGTCAAAAGAATGGCGACAATACGGAGGATACGGCAGTCAATGCCGGATTTAGCAACTCCAAATCCGGTCAGCGAAAGAAGTCGTTCAATAGAAACAATCCGGGATCATCCAGTTTGGGCCGCATACTCGATCGCTCGTGCCAGATTCACGGCACCCCCGATAAACCAGCCAATCACACTAACAGAGATTGCTGCGTGTTCAAACAGGCCGGCAAGATAAATGCCGAGAACAAGGACAAGGGGCTGCACAGCAATGATGACGAGGAGCCCTGGCGTCCGAACACTGGAGGACAGAAGAAATTTCCTCCCTCGGTAAAAACGATGAACATGATCTATGCCACTCGTCCCCAAACGGGAGCGAAAGCGTGCACTTAGGGATGTCTATGCGATGGAGCCCATCGCCCCAAAATTCAACCCATGGTCATCCTGCCCGATCACCTTTGATCGTAGGGACCATCCCACTAGCATTCGTCACATCGGCTCAGCGGCATTGGTCCTTGACCCAATCATCGACGGATTCCACCTCACGCGAGTCCTCATGGACGGTGGCAGCAGCCTAAACCTGCTTTATCAGGACACAGTGTGCACAACGGGCATCAATCCGTCACGGATCAAACCCACCAAAACCACCTTCAAAGGTGTAATTCCAGGGGTAGAGGCCCGCTGCACAGGCTCAATAACACTGGAAGTGGTCTTCGGATCTCTGGATAACTTCCGAAGCGAGGAGTTAATCTTCGATATCGTCCCTTTCCGTAGTGGCTACCATGCACTACTTGGATGAACTGCGTTCGCTCGTTTCAATGCAGTGCCACACTATGCATACATCAAGCTCAAGATGCCAGGACCTCGCGGGGTCATAACAGTCAATGGAAATACAGACCGCTCCCTCTGTACGGAAGAACACACTGCGGCCCTCGCGGCAGAAGTACAAAGCAGCCGCCTCCAACAAACAGCCAATTCGGCAACGACATCTCCGAACACCGTCAAGCGAGTCCGGAGTACCCCACAACAGGACCGTTAGGCATGCTAGGAGCTCGATTAGCAACCCGGCCTCCACCCCAGCCCCATTCAAGCGGCGTTCATGCCACGCGTACACAACTACGTGCTCAAAATACCATGGGCATAGGTGGAGGCGAGACGACAATGCGGCCAGAGTGCGGTTCAGCCGCCATGAGGCCCGCATACTATTTTTTCTTTTTTCAGAACCCTACTTTCGGGCATCCTCTCCAGAAGAGCCGGATTATCGGACTTTCATAGGAGAGACATCCAAGGAGGCAAAAGGCGTCGTGCACAAAGGGAATACCCAGGTGGAATCTATTCCCGATCGTTAATACCTGTTTTATATACCTGTATGCGGCCTGCCTTTGGATAGGACATGTCAAATAGTCCTATTTATCTCTGCTTAATGAATTCATTGTAAACATACGCTTAGACGTATTATACATCAATAGGAGATTATATACAGTGTCAGCTTATTATTCCTATCTGCACATTTTTTCTATAAATGTTTATTTACTATTGCATCCGTACACTTTGGAACGTTTAGTTTGCCAGGGGCTTCTCATGACGCCCCATAATATGGCAAGATAAGTCCGAACACTTTCAACAGTGCGGCACCCTGAACTTATAGCACTATATGCATCAGCTCCGAATCATGTCTTGGGTCAATAGTTGCGTTAGCCCGGCTCCCTTGTTTTGGTACCTTACGTTCCGTTATATCAGCTAAGGTAGCGCAGGGAGAACTACTACGATTGTGTCTTGGTTCTTCTGGACGAGCACCTCAGTAGAGAAAGACGTAAACTGACCAGCATGATGTGGCGAGAGCTGGTCGTTGTTCGAGAGGTCTTAAAATCCTTAATGATTTTTTCTGCTTTAGGCGAGCAATCGGCCTCGTCCGATTTAGGCGTATATAGCGCCCCAATTCGGTCTTCCGAATTCTAGGGGCTTCGCCGAAATTTAAAATTGTAGACTTCTATGGCTAAGTGAAAGTTATAAAGCCTCATAATCTGATTCCTTGTTCGTTGCGCCAGACACCTCCTTTAGGGACCAAATATTTGGATAAAGAGTGTCTGGGTTTTCCACGAACACCCCAGTACTAGTTACGTGGGGGCGGAAGCCGACGACTGGCCTACTTTCAGAATTTTATAAACAGACGCACATAAGGTAATATTTTAAATCCAAACAGTGCTATATAGCGCAAGTAACTTCGTCTTTATATTACAAAAATGACAGAAGTGAATTCACTCCAAGATCGTGTCCTTGGTATATTCATCGGCCACGAGACGAGCACCTTTCATAACGCCATCATAATATTTTTCCGGATACCGATGCACCTTTCCCTCTGGCGGTCCATCCTTCACCAGCTTCTCCGCGTCCAGCTTTCCCCAATGCACCTTCGCACGAGCAAAGGCTCGGCGGGCACCCTCAATGCAAACGGACCGCTTGATCACTTCCAGCCGCGGACAGGCATTCACCATCCGCTTTATCAGGCCGAAGTAGCTGGTGGGTAAGGGCTCACCAGGCCACAGCCGGACTATGAAATCTTTCATAGCCACTTCAGCCACCCTGTGGAGTTCAACCAACTGCTTTAGTTGGTCACTGAGAGGCACCGAGTGTTCGGCTCCAGCATACTGGGACCAGAACAGCTTCTCCGTTGAGCTCCCCTCCTCGGCGCGATAGAACCCCGCAACATCAGATACGCTGCGTGGCAGGTCTGTGAATGCCCCTGGAGAGCTCCGAATCCGAGTAAGTAAAAGAAATGCCTCCTCCACATGCTTGCTTTGCATAAAGAATGTCTTACCCGCCGTTATCTTCTTGGCCGCTTGGATTTCCTGCTGGGCTTTTTCGGCTTCGGCCTTGGCGTCTTTCATGCTCAAAAGGGCCTTCGCAAGCTCAGACTCCTTCGTCTTGAAGTCACGCTCCAAGGACTCGAACTTCTTGCTGAGCTCCTGGAGCTCTTGCTGTACCTCACCCACCCTAGCATTCTGCTTTTTGCACTCAATACGCTCCATGGCCGCCTTCTCTTCAGCCTCGGACAACGCCTTCTTCAGGGACGCCACTTCGATCGTGGCCCCTATTACCAAATCATGACACTTTCTTAGGGTCACCAATTTTTTCTATCCTTTGTGATAAGTGAATGGGGTATTACTCACCTTTGTTTTCTTCAAGCTGCCTCTTTGCGAGGCCGAGCTCCCCCTGGGCCTGCTCCAAGTCCCACTTGAGTCCGGAGACTTCCGTTGTGCGGGCAGCAACGCAAACCAGCATCGCCTGTTTATTCACATGAACAACTACTGTTAAACTCTTGCGGATTATAATCGACCCTCTGTTTGGCTTTTCATTCTGAACACCAAACAGAGTATCAGGGGCTACTATCTATCGGGTGATAACTTCACACTTTTTACTCACCTCAAAGCCTGCTAGGAGGCAGGTGCAGGCTTCGGTTAGTCCGCTCTTGGCGGACAGAACCTTCTGAATCACCACACTCATAAGCGTGCGGTGCTCTTCGTCCATGGAAGCCCCGTGAAGCACTTCTAGGAGACTATCCGACGCCCCTGGCATAGCGGAAGTCATCAGCACGGATGGCTCGCCCTCCTGAACGAGGGGCTGCCTGCCTGAATCCGGAGCCTTTGAAGGCTCCGGTATAGTGTCCGGCTGGGAGCCGGACTTGTTGCGGCTCCCGTCGGCACAGTCCACGGGGATCTTGCGCCCCGTGAGCCCGGCGTCTAAGGTTTCGCCTTGAGGCATCTCCGGAATCGCCTCCCCTTCCTCAGGGAGCCTTTGGGACAACACCTCCGTGTTGTCCGTGGGCCGAGGGGAAGTGGCCGTTAGGAGCGAATTCATCGCCGAATCGCTCAAAGACCCATCCGAAGAAGATACCTTAGGATGGGCCCTGGCCGGACTGCATATGCGTGTTCGGCGTTATAACAGACTATGAAATGAAATCGCACTAAAATATAACAAAAGTGCGGATACTTACGATCTTACTAGGGGTTTCCACCTTGGTAGCCACTCCTCATCACTGTAGGCGGCCGTGGTGGAATATTCCGGCAGGGACACCTTTCCCTTCTTGGGTGTCCTGGCCTCCCTCTCCAGGGTGGCTTTCCTTTTCTTCTCCTCCCCAGTATGGGGAGGTAGCATTTCTTCGTGATCCTCCCCGCCTCCGCGGGAGGAATCTGCCTTCATCCTCGGACGACAAGCCTATGACGGCCTTGCGCCGAGGATCCTTCTTGGTCCCCTGGGCCGCCCACTTAGACCCTTTGGCCTCCCCGGATAGGGCGGCCCTCTCTTTCTCCTTCTCCTCCTCCCCTTCATGGGAGGAATGTGCCTCGTCATCTTCGGACGAGGCGTCCTGTATGGCCTTGCGCCTGAGACCCTTCCTGGTCTCTGGGGCCTTCTTCTCGTCCTTCTTTTCTGGCGCCTTGTATGGCGCCGGAACTAGCATCTCTGTCAGGAGAGTGGTCGCCGGACCTTCTGGCAGCGGAGCCGGACAGTCGATCCGCTTCACCGTCCTCACGTACTCCTGATTAAGTACACACGACAACTTAGCATCTTCCTATGAGTATGCTGGGAAAGCTACA
>NC_057813.1:165821275-165822214 GCF_018294505.1 Triticum aestivum
CGGTACCTTTAAATAGTACCTTCCATGCGTCCTTAAGTGTCATGCCGTAGAGCTCTTGGAGTGTCCGGTGTTCGGGCGGGATGAACTCCCACAGATTAAAAGCTTGTCTATGGCATGGAAGAATTTGGCGGACGAGCATGACCTGGACAATGTTGACAAGCTTGATGTTCTTGTCAATCATACTTTTGATGCAGTTTTGAAGTCCGGTCAGCTCCGTAGGTGTAACACCCCGGATGTAACTTTCCATCTTTGTAACTCCAACTCTTGCCAATTTCGGCTATGTGTTATGATATTCCCTCCGTGGTTGGGTTTTTGTCTTTTGTTTTGCATTTTATTCATGTCATGCATCTCATATCATGTCATCATGTGCATCTCATTTGCATACGTGTTCGTCTCATGCATCCTAGGATTTTCCCCGTTGTCCGTTTTGCAATCTGACACTCCCACATGCACCAGCGCACCCCTCTTGTCTCTTTTAGTGTGTGGGTGTCAAACGTTCTCGGAATGGACCGAACCTTGCCAAGTGGCCTTGGTGTAACACCGGTAGACCGCCTGTCAAGTTTCGTGCCATTTGGAGGTCGTTTGATACTCCAACGGTTAACTGCATAACCGCAGAGGCCTCTTTTGAGTTGCAGCCCAACACCCCTCCAAAACAGCCCAATAACCCATCTAAGCCACTTCCATGCTCTCCGTCGTTGGATCACTATCGTGTGGGCGAAAACTACACCTCATTTGGACACTCCTAGCTCCCTCTACCTACAAATATGTCCTCCCCGTCCAAATCCGAATCAAAACCCTAGTCTCTCCTTCCTCCGTGCGCCGGACACGTCCGCCCGGCGCCGGACGCGTCCACCGCCGCGCCCCAGCCTCACGTGGCCCCGGCCACCGCGCGCCGCCGATGGCCCGCCAGGCCCACGCGGGGCCCCCATGGCCCGTCCC
>NC_057813.1:165822721-165825211 GCF_018294505.1 Triticum aestivum
CCGCCCGGCGCCGCCAGCCCCCGTCGCGGTTGCCGCTGCGCCGACCTCCACCGGATCCGGCCGGCCTCGCCCCGGCAACTTCCCCGAGCTCCTCTCCGGCCATCTCCGACCCTGCTCCGGTGAGTGGCTCCGGTGGACCTCGGCGTCCGTGCCCAGATCCAGATCCAGATCGGGTCAAACCCTAGGTTGACCCCGGAATCCTCTAAGTCTGCAGTATTTTATAGCCATGTTCATCGCATCATAACTCCGTCATCGTAGCTCCGTTTCATGCGCATGATATATCAAAATGTTCATCGGGATGTGCTCTTCATTTGGTTCCATTGGGCCATGTTCATTTGAGGTCATATAGATGCCTGAATCTCTGATGCAAGAGTGCTATATAATGTTAGTTTCTGATTCTTAACAGAATGTGTGCATTTGTCATTTTTGCTAAATTTATTGTGTGCATCTTATGGGCATGAGACCTACATGTGTTTTGTACTATGCCATGTCTTCTTTACAGAGGTGCTTGCCATGTATTTTTGTGATCAATGTGGTGACTAGCACAAGCATGCAAACTAGGCTTCGTGATGTTGCTGATTTTAGTCCCTGTTCTGCTGTTATTTTGATGCCATGTAAACATGATGCTACAGAGAGATCCATGCATGTTTTGAGATACTTCAGTAAGGATGTTTTGAACATATGGTTATGCTCTATACATTCATGCCCCTGTTTGCAATTATGGAGTAGTCTAGCATGTCTTTTTCGTGCTCTACTTTTGCAATAAAATGTTTCCTGGCAGATCGTTTACATGTTATTCAATTTTGCCAAGGTTGTTGTAGTTGATCCTTGCATGCTATGAACTTGTTCTTGCCATGGTTAGCTTCATATATATGTCTTCTTGCTGATGCTATGCTTATCTTGTCATGCAATGACTTGTGGTGAGTGATTCGATCTCGCGAAGATGCCTTCATAATTCTGTCAATGCCATGCTCTGGTTGTTGAATCTGTTAACGAAACTTACTATGTTTACATGGGTGCCATCATATCTTCTGATCCTTTTTGGATCATGGTCAGTAAAGGACTTTTGTTCTATGCTTTGAGTAGAATTATGCCATGTCTTGTTTTGATATTATAAGTTCCTGTAGCATGTTGATTGCTTGCTCTGAACATTGCTACCTGATGTTGTTTATGCCATGTCCAAGCTGATATCTTTTATACTTTTGTCATGCTTGTTTGAACATGTTATGGTGTGATTTAGCCATAGCTCAGTGTTCCTCTTTTGTCAAGCATCTCCTGTAGATCACTGCCATATGCTTTGTTGTTATGTTGGGGTGCTGTAGCATAGTTTCTTATTGCATGCTAAGTAGCATCGTGCTGTTAATTGCAGATTTGTGTCTTGTTTTGCTTGCCATTTGCAAACCGTGCATCCGTTTCCGGAGATCCTTATATCGATTTCAACCGGAATCATCTCATCTTTCCAGAGGCATACTTGGTTTGCCAAGTTGATGCCTCGTTCATCATTTTTCCTTCCGGAGCACGCATATGCATTGCATATCACATCTCGCATATCATGACATGTATTGCATCATGTGGCTTGTGCATTGCACCGTGATTTATTGTGTTTCCATTGCTTGTGCTCTTGCTTTGGGTAGAGCCGGGAGACGAGTGCGTGCACGAGGAACCTGTTGAGTACGCTAACGAGGATCAAGCCTTCGACAACTCTGAGAACCTTGCAGGCAAGATGACCATACCTTCGATATCACTTCTATCTTTGCTTTGCTAGTTGCTCGCTCTATCGCTATGTTAGCTCTACCTATGTAACGCCCCGGTTTTGATGCGCCAGGTGTCTGTCAGTTATTCGTCGTCGTTGCCATGTCATTTGCTTGCATGATGCATTTTGCCATGTCATCATCTGCATTTCATCTGCATGTTTTTCAAAACTTGCATCCGTTCGGGTTCTCCCGGTTCTCTCCGTTGTCCGTTCGGAGTCCAGACCTCTCGCGCGCGCCCGTCGCCCCTCCCAGACCTTGTTTTCGTGAGCGGGTGTTAAAATTTCTCGGAATGACCCGAGGTTTGCCAAGCGGCCTTGGTATAGCACCGGTAGACCGCCTGTCAAGTTTCGTGCCATTTGGAGTCCGTTTGATACTCCAACGGTTAACCAAGTTAGCCCGAAAGCCTCTTTTGTCTTGCAGCCCAACACCCCTTCCAAAGTGGCCCAAAACCCAGCAAAAACCCATCCATGCTCTCGGTCGTTCGATCACGATCGCGTGGCCGAAAACCGCTTCTCATTTGGACTCTCCTAGCTCCCAGAAACTATAAATAGGTCCTCCCCTTCATTTTCGCGGATGAATTCCCTAACCCTAGCTCCTTCCTCCCTCCGCGCCGCCGGACACGTCCGGATCGGCCGGACACGTCCAGCCGCCGCCGCCTCAGTCAATCGGCGCGCGCCACCTGTCCTTCCCCGTCCCGCGCGCCACCGCGGCCCACCAGGCCCGCCGCGGGCCCGTG
>NC_057813.1:165825694-165833034 GCF_018294505.1 Triticum aestivum
CTACGCCTTGGATCTCCGCGCCGCCGCCGCATCCCGTCCCCGCCGACTTCGCCTGCGCCGGCCACCGCGGCCGCGCCGCCCCTGCGACCTGCCCCGACCTCATGAGCCTCGCCAGCCCGCCTCCCCGAAGCTCCTCGCCGGCACTGCGCATGGCCGATCGGGAGGAGCCCCGATCCGCCTCCGCGTGGGCTCGCGTCCGGCCCAGATCCCCACCGTCTTGGGCTTGGCCCATGGTGAGAACCCGCCTAACCCCTGCCCCGAGCGCTGCTTAGTTATCCCGCGCTCACTCTATTTTTTCCTAAAAATTACTAAGTCCCTAGAAACTCATATATTGTTGCATACTTTTACATGCCATAAGTTCTTTTGTGCTGCTCCGTTTCGTTCGTGTAATATGTCAAAATGTTCGTTGTGAGATGCTCTACATTTTGTTCCATTGCATCATGTTCATTTGAGTCCATCTTGATGCCTGAATAATCGTTGCAAGAGTGCTAGGTGATGTTGTCTGCTGTCTGTTAACAGAACTTGCTCATTTGTCATTTTTGCCATGATTGATGTGTGCATCCTATGAGGTTGATGCCTACATGTGTTTTTAACTATGCCATGCCATCTTTACAAGGGTGTATGTCATGTATTTTTGTGATCAATGTGGTGACTAGCACAAGCATGTAAACTAGGCTTCGTGATGTTGCTAATTTTAGTCCCTGTTCTGCTGTTATTTTGATGCCATGTAAACATGTTGCTACAGAGAGATCCATGCTTATTTTGAGATAATTCACTAAGGATGTTTTGAACATATGGTTTTTCCCTATCCATTCGTGCCCCTGGTTGCAATTATGAAGTAGTCTATCATGTCATTTTCGTCCTCTACTTTTGCTACAAAATATTTCCTGGCAGATTGTTTACATGTTATTCAATTTTGCCAAGGTTGTTGTAGTTGATACTTGCATGCTATGAACGTGTTCTTGCCTTGGTTAGCTTCATAAACATGTCTTCTTGCTTACTGTATGCTTATCTTGTCATGAAATGACTTGTGGTGAGTGAATCAAGCTTGTTAAGTAGTGTACTCGTTGTTGCTGTTCTGCTAGGCTGAATCTGTTATTTCGTGATGCTAAGTAAACCAAATGCTACAAGTCATTCTGTGCATAATCTGGAGATGTTCACTAAGGGTGTTTTGTTCTACATGTTATGATCTATCCATCCATGCCCCTGGTTGCAATTATAGCCTGCTGTAGCTTGTTGTAATCTTGCTCCTAAGTTGCTTAATAATGTTGCTGTTATCCTGTTAACATTAAGTTCAGTTGTTGTCATGATTGTTGCTAGTGTTCTATGAACCCTATGAACTTGCTCTTGCCATGCTTAGCTTCATAAACATGTATTCTTACTGTTGGTTGCCTTGCCATGCCATTTATTGCTCTGTGGTGCATGCTACAAGCTCACCAACATGCCGACTTATTGTTGTTCCTGCCATGTATGAATCTATATTATAACTTGCTATGTTTACATGGGTGCCATCATATTTTCTGCTCCTTTTTGGCTCATGGTCAGTAAAGGACATTCATTCTATGAGTTTAGTAGATTCATGCCATGCCTTTGTTTGCCATGATAAGTTCCTGTAGCATGTTGTTTGATAGCTCTCAACATTGCAACCTGATGTTATTTTCTGCAAAGTCTGAAACTGTTATTATTTGCAATCTTGCCATGTGTGTTTGAGCATGTTCTAGTAATTTCTGGAGATAGCTCAGTGTTCATGTTTTGTTATGCTTTACCTGTACATCATGCCCATGCCTTTTTTTTCTCATTGAGGTCCTGTAGCATGTTGTTTTGATGTTTGCAAGATGCCTAGTTGCTGTTTTGGGCAGATTGTTGCTATGACTTGTATAGAGTGTATGTGTTGCACCGTTGCTCCGTTTTGAGTGTGCTCTATATGAAACTTGCTTGTTCTTGCATGTAGTTTCATATTATCATGTTGCATCCATGTTTTGAGGTGTTTGCTTGATGTTTGTATGCTTTTTGCATCAATGTCATGTTTAACTTGTTTTGCTCATATCTTCTAGGCCGTAGCTCCAAATCTAATGAACTTTATATGTAACTTGACTAGAATCTCGTGTAGATCATCTTGGTTCATCTTAACTTGCTGTTTAACAACTTGAACATAAGGTTTATTCAGATCTGGACCAATTTCGAAACTTGCATATGAGGACTTACCGGAATTGTTATATGTTGTTCCCGGCCTCATTTAAACTTGCCTTGATGTGTTGCTCTTGTTTGCATCATCTCTTGCCATGAGTAGCTTCATGTAGCTTTGTAATGCATCATGCTTTGTCGTGCATCATGCCTTGTTCATGTGTGGTGTGTTTACCATGTTGTGTGCTTCTTTCGATAGTTCCTGTTTCGTTGCGATCGTGAGGATTCGTTCGTCTATGCTTGGTTCGTCTTCGTGGCTTCATCTTCTTCATGGACTTGTTCTTCTTCCTTGCGGGATTTCAGGCAAGATGACCGCTACCCTGGATCTCATTACTATCATTGCTATGCTAGTTGCTTCGTTCTATCGCTATGCTGCGTCACCTATCTTTTGCTCATCAAGCCTCCCAAATTGCCATGAACCTCTAACCTTTGACACCCTTCCTAGCAAACCGTTGCTTGGCTATGTTACCGCTTTGCTCAGCCCCTCTTATAGCATTGCTAGTTGAAGTTGAAGTTGAAGATTGCTCCATGGTGGACAGGATTTTGTTGGGATATCACAATATCTCGTATTTAATTAATGCATCTATACACTTGGTAAAGGGTGGAAGACTCGGCCTTATGCCTGGTGTTTTGTTCCACTCTTGCCGCCCTAGTTTCCGTCATACCGGTGTTATGTTCCTGAATTTTGCGTTCCTTACGCGGTTGGGTGATTTATGGGACCCCCTTGACAGTTCGCTTTGAATAAAACTCCTCCAGCAAGGCCCAACATTGGTTTTACCATTCACCTCACCACCACCTACTTTTCCCTTGGGAGTCGCTCTCTCGAGGGTCATCTTTATTTTAGCCCCCCCCCCCGGGCCAGTGCTTGTCTAAGTGTTGGTCCGAACCGAGCCGCCTGCGGGGCCACCTCGGGGAAACTCGAAGTCTGGTTTTACTCGTAGCCTGTCTCATCCGGTGTTGCCCTGAGAACAATATATGTGCAGCTCCTATCGGGATTGTCGGCGCATCGGGCGGTCTTGCTGGTCTTGTTTTACCATTGTCGAAATGTCTTGTAAACCGGGATTCCGAGTCTGATCGGGTCTTCCTGGGAGAAGGTATATCCTTCATCGATCGCGAGAGCTTATCATGGGCTAAGTTGGGACACCCCTGCAGGGTATAATCTTTCGAAAGCCGTGCCTGCGGTTATAGGCAGATGGGAATTTGTTAATGTCCGGTTGTAGATAACTTGACACCAGATCCGAATTAAAACGCATCACACACGTGTGTAGCCGTGATGGTCTCTTTTCAGCGGAGTCCGGGAAGTGAACACGGTCTTTGGGTTATGTTTGACGTAAGTAGGAGTTCAGGATCACTTCTTGATCATTGCTAGCTTCACGACCGTTCCGCTTGCTCTCTTCTCGCTCTTATTTGCGTATGTTAGCCACCATATATGCTTGGTCGCTGCTGTAGCCTCACCACTTTACCCCTTCCTTTCCCTTTAAGCTTTGCTAGTATTGATACCCATGGTAATGGGATTGCTGAGTCCTTGTGGCTCACAGATTACTACAACAACAGTTGCAGGTACAGGTTTTGCGATGATCATGACGCGAGAGCGAGGTTTGCTTGCTTGAGTTCTTCTTCTGCTTCTTCTTCGATCAGGGGATAGGTTCCAGGTCGGCAGCCTGCGCTAGTAGGGTGGATGTCGTTTGAGTTTCTGTTTGTGTTTCATCCGTAGTCGGATGATGCTCTTATGTTTTGTGATGTTGTATTCGTGTGGCATTTTATGCCTCTTGTGAGTATCCCCATCTATTATGTAATGTTGATGTAATGATATCCACCTTGCAAAGCATTTCAATGTGCGGTTCTATCCTTGGTGGAACCTTCGAGTCTCTTTAGGATAGTATCGCATATTGGGTGTGACAAGTTGGTATCACAGCCTCGACCGACCTTAGGAGCCCCCTTGATTGATCGTGTAGTTTGGCCGTTGTTGAGTCTAGAAGAAAACTGTTTTCGGAGTCTAGTTATATCGGAGAGTAGGAATTCTTTTTACTCCTCAGCCCCCTTCGTCGCTCTGGTAAGGAATCTTGACGTAGGTGTTTTGAATTACTCCTCTTCCCCTTCAAAAATTTTCTTTAGGATCACACAGTTGGTTTTCCGATCGTTGGTTCTCATCTCTTTTCATCCGGTGCATTTCTCGTCAAGTCGCCTCGACCCTCTTCATCTTTGCAAGTTCAATCCTCAATTTGCTCTCAATAAAGTTATTTCTCTATCCTCAGTTGTTTTCTTTTCCCACCCGCCCACCCCTTTTCTTCTCGGAACTGGAGTCCGTAATCGAGTATCCATCCTACTCGTGTGAAGTCTTTGCTTTTTTCCTCAATGATTTCAACCGGTGTTTCCTCTACAAGATATTCGTTGTTTCCCCTTCCAAGTTGTCTTTGTTTTTCCGCCCTCCCACCCTCTTCTTCCCGGAGCCTGAGTCTCTTTCGAACATCAATTTTCATTCATGTGGAGCCTCTTCAGTCTTTCGTCAATTGTTTCAACCGGTGAATTCTCGTCTCGTTTGACATTCTTCATCTCTTTTCTTTTCCGGTGGATTCAATTCTAATTTTTGGTAGTGATTATATTCTTTTCCTCAGCTCAAGTGTTTTCCCTGCTCATTCTCCTCTCTCCAGTTTATCCTTCCAGAGTGTTCAAGACATCTCAGGAGATTCGTCCGTGTTTGAATTAGTTCGAGGTTGTCACCACATTCAAATATTTCAATTATTCCGGTGCATCATCTACCTGTTCAACATCCCTTTCCAACGGTGTTTTCTCTTCAGTGGGCCCTAACCCACAGGTCTTTTCCTAGGATCTTACCTGACTCTTCTAATTCCCCAGAGTTGTTCTCAATTCTTTTCAAGTGTGACGTAAGAATGGATTCCATCAGTCACATGCCTTCTCCAAGATCAATTTCAAACTCTTTTCATTGTTGGCTCAACCTTTTCGGTTTTCATTCTCCCGGAGAATCTCAGTAATTTTGGTGGTGTTTCTCGTCGTCATTTGAAGATCGAAGAAGAGTTTTCCTCTAAATCTTGCCCGTTCTCTCGAAGATTCGTGGTTCTAGCTTCATATCATCCTCTCGAATTATTTTAGTTTGTTAGATATTCTTTCTTACCTATCCGGAGTATTTTAGGAGTTGATTTCTGTTTTGCTTCACCGGAGGCCATCATTCTAGAAGAATTCTTCGTCCTCATGTTTCAGCTACCGTTATCCAATTATCCCGGTGCTCCGTTCAAGTGTTCTTTAATCAGCTCAAGCTCTTCCAGTTCTCTTGTATCTAAATCCCCTCGAGCATATTTGTTCTTCTAATTCTTCCTGGTGATTCAGTCCCTTTCATCAGTCATTTTCATTTCTAACGGTGGTTCGTTCAAGATTCTTTTTCCTTGATCATCATTTTAATTCATTCATTCTTTTCAATCCTACCGGTGGTTCATGAAGACCTTCTCAAGTTTGTGGCATGTCACTTCGCAATCCTTTTCAAGAAGAATAAGTAGTATGCAAAATCCATTGCTCGTCATCAATTTATTTTGATGAAGGATAAGCATACAATAAATCTTATTCTTATTTCACCCAAGTGATTAATCCCTTCCTTCGTAGTTTGTTCTTGATGAATAAATTCTAGTTCCAAGTGTTTTCATCTTTTCTTTTCCGGAGTTCAAATTACCTCGGTCATCTCGTCGGAACCTCCATCTAAATAATCGCAATGCTCATCTTATTCTTTCATCCTTCAATTTTATCTCATCATCCTTTTGTCACCGGAGTTCCTCATGGTGGTTCTTTATGATTTAATTCATTCTTTCAAGAGTTCATCAAGATTCTTGTTGGCGGAGTTCAAGTATCTTTTCTTCTCGCGTCTCGAAGTGCAATTAATTCTCCGTATTCTTTTGAAGTGGAGTTTTGCATTTCTTCGTTCTTCTAAGTTATCCAATCATTTCTGTTTGCGGCTGGTTATCACCTCATAATTTCTGAGATGTTATCCATAAGTCCACGACAAGCTTATTCTTTTCGTTGTTGAATTTTCTCAACAACTCCATTCAATCTTTTCTTCTAAGGTTGCTTTCTATTTCATTCATGGCACAAGTTGTCATTTTCTTCTCCGTTCTTTTCATTCAACTCTTTTAATTATTTCCGGAGGTTTTGTGTCATGTCTTCATCAGGTATCATTCCGTCCTCTCAAGTTCGTGTTCTATTCCTCCATGTTTTAGTCGGAGTGCTGCCTAAATCCTTTCAGTCTTATTCATTTCTTATCTCGTTCTAACCGGAGTGGTTTCATAGTCTATCTGATTCCGTGAGCTTTCGATTCTCGTCATTCTCGGTGTTCCTCTCTTATTCTCGAGTGCTCTCGATTCTTTGCTTCTTCTCTTCAGTTCTTGCTTCACCTCATCCTTTTCCCTTCCGTCTCGGTCCTAAGATCTCGGAACGAGATCTCTTGTTGGTGTCTGTCAGTTATTCGCCATCGTTGCCATGTCATTTGCTTGCGTGATGCATTTTGCCATGTCATCATCTACATTTCATCTGCATGTTTTTCAAAACTTGCATCCGTTCGGGTTCTCCCAGTTCTCTCTGTTGTCCGTTCGGAGTCCGGACCTCTCGCGCACGCCCGTCGCCCCTCTCAGACCTTGTTTTCGTGAGCAGGTGTTAAATTTTCTCGGAATGACCCGAGGTTTGCCAAGCGGTCTTGGTATAGCACCGGTAGACAGCCTGTCAAGTTTCGTTCCATTTGGAGTCCGTTTGATACTCCAACGGTTAACCAAGTTAGCCCGAAAGCCTCTTTTGTCTTGCAGCCCAACACCCCTTCCAAAGTGGCCCAAAACCCAGAAAAAAAAACCTCCGTGCTCTCGGTCGTTCGATCACGATTGCGTGGCCGAAAACCGCTCCTCATTTGGACTCTCCTAGCTCCCAGAAACTATAAATAGGTCTTCCCCTTCATTTTCGCGGATGAATTCCCTAACCCTAGCTCATTCCTCCCTCCGTGCCACCGGACACGTCCAGCCGCCGCCGCCTCAGCCAATCGGCGCACGCCACATGTCCCTCCCCGTCCCACGCGCCGCCGCGGCCCGCTAGGCCCGCCGCGGGCCCGTGCGAGCCCAGCAGCCCCGTCGCCCGAGGCCCAAGCGCCTTGCCGCCTCCCATCGTCG
>NC_057813.1:165833426-165841139 GCF_018294505.1 Triticum aestivum
CCAGATCGTCCCCGCGCCCAACCGTCGCCACCTTCGCCCGTCGCTCGCCGGAGTGCGCCGTCGCGGCACCCTGCGCCTCGGATCTCCGCGCCGCCGCCGCATCCCGTCCCCGTCGACTTCGCCTGCCGGCCACCGCGGCCGCGCCGCCCCTGCGACCCGCACCGACCTCATGAGCCTCGCCGACCCGCCTCCCCGGAGCTCCTCGCCGGCGCTGCACATGGCCGATCGGGAGGAGCCCCGAACCGCCGCCGCGTCCTCCGCGTGGGCACGCGTCCGGCCCAGCATCGCCCTCGCGTCCGGCCCAGATCCCCGCCATCTTGGGCTTGGCCCATGGTGAGAACCCGCCTAACCCCCGCCCCGAGCGCTGCTTAGTTATCCCGCGCTCACTCTGTTTTTTTCCTAAAAATTACTAAGTCCCCAGAAACTCATATATTGTTGCATACTTTTACATGCCATAAGTTCTTTTGTGCTGCTCCGTTTCATGCGTGTAATATGTCAAAATGTTCGCTGTGAGATGCTCTACATTTTGTTCCATTGCATCATGTTCATTTGAGTCCATCTTGATGCCTGAATAATCGTTGCAAGAGTGCTAGGTGATGTTGTCTGCTGTCTGTTAACAGAACTTGCTCATTTGTCATTTTTGCCATGATTGATGTGTGCATCCTATGAGGTTGATGTCTACATGTGTTTTGAACTATGCCATGCCATATTTACAGGGGTGTATGCCATGTATTTTTTTGATCAATGTGGTGACTAGCACAAGCATGTAAACTAGGCTTCGTGATGTTGCTGATTTTAGTCCCTGTTCTGCTGTTATTTTGATGTCATGTAAACATGTTGCTACAGAGAGATCCATGCTTATTTTGAGATACTTAAGTAAGGATGTTTTGAACATATGGTTTTTCTCTATCCATTCATGCCCCTGGTTGAAATTATGGAGTAGTCTAGCATGTCATTTTCGTGCTCTACTTTTGCTACAAAATGTTTCCTGGCAGATTGTTTACATGTTATTCAATTTTGCCAAGGTTGTTGTAGTTGATCCTTGCATGCTATGAACTTGTTCTTGCCTTGGTTAGCTTCATAAACATGTCTTCTTGATGATACTATGCTTATCTTGTCATGCAATGACTTGTGGTGAGTGAATCAAGCTTGTTAAGTAGTGTACTCGCTGTTGCTGTTTTGCTAGGCTGAATCTGTTATTTCGTGATGCTAAGTAAACCTGATGCTACAAGTCATTCTATGCATAATCTGGAGATGTTCACTAAGGGTGTTTTGTTCTACATGTTATGCTCTATCCATCCATGCCCCTGGTTGCAATTATAGCCTGCTGTAGCTTGTTGTAATCTTGCTCCAAAGTTGCTTAATAATGTTGCTGTCATCCTGTTAACATTAAGTTCAGTTGTTGTCATGATTGTTGCTAGTGTTCTATGAACCCTATGAACCTGCTCTTGCCATGCTTAGCTTCATAAACATGTATTCTTACTGTTGGTTGCCTTGCCATGCCATTTATTGCTCTGTGGTGAGTGGTACAAGCTCACCAACATGCCTACTTATTGTTGTTCCTGCCATGTATGAATCTGTATTATAACTTGCTATGTTTACATGGGTGCCATCATATTTTCTACTCCTTTTTGGCTCATGGTCAGTAAAGGACTTTTGTTCTATGTGTTTAGTAGATTAATTCCATGCCTTTGTTTACCATGATAAGTTCCTGTAGCATGTTGTTTGATAGCTCTCAACATTGCAACCTGATGTTATTTTCTGCAAAGTCTGAAATTGTTATTATTTGCAATCTTGCCATGTGTGTTTGAGCATGTTCTAGTGATTTCTGGAGATAGCTCAGTGTTCATGTTTTGTTATGCTTTACCTGTACATCATGCCCATGCCTTTTGTTTTCTTGTTGAGGTCCTGTAGCATGTTGTTTTGATGCTTGCAAGATGCCTAGTTGCTGTTTTGGGCAGATTGTTGCTATGACTTGTATAGAGTGTATGTGTTGCACCGTTGCTCCGTTTTGAGTGTGCTCTATATGAAACTTGCTTATTCTTGCATGTAGTTTCATATTATCATGTTGCATCCATGTTTTGAGGTGTTTGCTTGATGTTTGTATGCTTTTTGCATCAATGCCATGTTTAACTTGTTTTGCTCATATCTTCTAGGCCGTAGCTCCAAATCTAATGAACTTCATATGTAACTTGACTAGAATCTCGTGTAGATCATCTTGGTTCATCTTAACTTGTTGTTTAACAACTTGAACATAAGGTTTATTCCGATCAGGACCAATTTCGAAACTTGCATATGAGGACTTACTGGAATTGTTATATGTTGTTCCCGGCCTCATTTAAACTTGCCTTGATGTGTTGCTCTTGTTTGCATCATCTCTTGCCATGAGTAGCTTCATGTAGCTTTGTAATGCATCATGCTTTGTCGTGCATCATGCCTTGTTCATGTGTGGTGTGTTTACCATGTTGTGTGCTTCTTTCGATAGTTCATGTTTCATTGCGATCGTGAGGATTCGTTCGTCTACGCTTGGTTCGTCTTAGTGGCTTCATCTTCTTCATGGACTCGTTCTTCTTCCTTGCGGGATTTCAGGCAAGATGACCGCTACCCTGGATCTCACTACTATCATTGCTATGCTAGTTGCTTCGTTCTATCGCTATGCTGCGTTACCTATCTTTTGCTCATCCAGCCTCCCAAATAGCCATGAACCTCTAACCTTTGACACCCTTCCTAGCAAACCGTTGCTTGGCTATGTTACCGCTTTGCTCAGCCCCTCTTATAGCGTTGCTAGTTGCAGGTGAAGTTGAAGATTGCTCCATGGTGGACAGGATTTTGTTGGGATATCACAATATCTCGTATTTAATTAATGCATCTATACACTTGGTAAAGGGTGGAAGACTCGGCCTTATGCCTGGTGTTTTGTTCCATTCTTGCCGCCCTAGTTTCCGTCATACCGGTGTTATGTTCCCGGATTTTGCGTTCCTTACGCGGTTGGGTGATTTATGGGACCCCCTTGATAGTTCGCTTTGAATAAAACTCCTCCAGCAAGGCCCAACATTGCTTTTACCATTCGCCTCACCACCACCTACTTTTCCCTTGGGAGTCACTCTCTCGAGGGTCATCTTTATTTTACCCCCCCCCCCGTGCCAGTGCTTGTCTAAGTGTTGGTCCAAACCGAGCCACCTGCGGGGCCACCTCAGGGAAACTCGAAGTCTGGTTTTACTCGTAGCCTGTCTCATCCGGTGTTGCCCTGAGAACGAGATATGTGCAGCTCCTATCGAGATTGTCGGCGCATCGGGCAGTCTTGCTGGTCTTGTTTTACCATTGTCGAAATGTCTTGTAAACCAGGATTCCGAGTCTGATCGGGTCTTCCTGGGAGAAGGTATATCCTTCGTTGATCGCGAGAGCTTATCATGGGCTAAGTTGGGACACCCCTGCAGGGTATAATCTTTCGAAAGTCGTGCCTGCGGTTATAGGCAGATGGGAATTTGTTAATGTCCGGTTGTAGATAACTTGACACTAGATCCGAATTAAAACGCATCAAACGCGTGTGTAGCCGTGATGGTCTCTTTTCGGCGGAGTCCGGGAAGTGAACACGGTCTTTGGGTTATGTTTGACGTAAGTAGGAGTTCGGGATCACTTCTTGAGCATTGCTAGCTTCACGACCATTCCGCTTGCTCTCTTCTCGCTCTTATTTGCGTATGTTAGCCACCATATATGCTTAGTCGCTGCTGCAGCCTCACCACTTTACCCCTTCCTTTCCCTTTATCCTTTGCTAGTCTTGATACCCATGGTAATGGGATTGCTGAGTCCTCGTGGCTCACAGATTACTACAACAACAGTTGCAGGTACAGGTTTTGCGATGATCATGACGCGAGAGCGAGGTTTGCTTGCTTGAGTTCTTCTGCTTCTTCTTCGATCAGGGGATAGGTTCCAGGTCGGCAGCCTGGGCTAGCAGGGTGGATGTCGTTTGAGTTTCTGTTTGTGTTTCATCCGTAGTCGGATGATGCTCTTATGTATTGTGATGCTGTATTCGTGTGACATTTTATGCCTCTTGTATGTATCCCCATCTATTATGTAATGTTGATGTAATGATATCCACCTTGCAAAGTGTTTCAATATGCGGTTCTATCCTTGGTGGGACCTTCGAGTCTCTTTAGGATAGTATTGCATCTTGGGCGTGACAACCTATCACTTGTTTACCATGCCTCCCATATAGCCATGTCAAGCCTCTAACCATCCTGTCCTAGCAAACCGTTGTTTGGCTATGTCACCGCTTTTGCTCAGCCCCTCTTATAGCGTTGCTAGTTGCATGTGAAGATGAAGTTTGTTCCTTGTTGGAACATGGATATTTTTGGGATATCACAATATCTCATGTTTAATTAATGCACCTTATATACTTGGTAAAGGGTGGAAGGCTCGGCCTTATGCCTGGTGTCTTGTTCCACTCTTGCCGCCCTAGTTTCCGTCATACAGGTGTTATGTTCCTTGATTTTGCGTTCCTTACGCGGTTGGGTGATTTATGGGACCCCTTTGACAGTTCGCTTTGAATAAAACTCCTCCAGCAAGGCCCAACCTTGGTTTTACCATTTGCCACCTAAGCCTTTTTCCCTTGGGTTTTCGCGAGCCCGAGGGTCATCTTTATTTAACCCCCGGGCCAGTGTTCCTTTGAATGCTGGTCCAACCTGGGCGATGTCCGGTGTCCCCTGGGCAACCAGGGTCTATACCAACCCGACGTCTTGCCCATCTGGTGTGCCCTGAGAACGAGATATGTCCGACTCCTATCGGGATTTGTCGGCACATCGGGCGGCTTTGCTGGTCTTGTTTTACCATTGTCGAAATGTCTTGTGAACCGGGATTCCGAGACTGGTCGGGTCTTCCCGGGAGAAGGTATATCCTTCTTTGACCGTGAGAGCTTGTGATGGGCTAAGTTCGGACACCCCTGCAGGGCATATTATCTTTCGAAAGTCGTGCCCGCGGTTATGAGGCAGATGGGAATTTGTTAATGTCCGGTTGTAGATAACTTGACACTTGACCTCTTTAAAATGCATCAACCGTGTGTGTAGCCATGATGGTCTCTTCTCGGCGGAGTCCGAGAAGTGAACACGGTCTGGGTTATGTATGAACGTAAGTAGTTTCAGGATCACTTCTTGATCACTTCTAGGTTCTCGACCGATGCGTTGCTTCTCTTCTCGCTCTCATTTGCGTATGTTAGCCACCATATATTCTTAGTGCTTGCTGCAGCTCTACCATATTACCCCTTTTCCTACCCATGAGCTTAAATAGTCTTGATCTCGCGGGTGTGAGATTGCTGAGTCCTCGTGACTCACGGATTCTACCAAAACAGATGCAGGTGCCGAGGAAACCAGCGCAAGTGGCGCAACCGAGCTCAAGTGGGAGTTTGACGAGGACCTTGCTCGTTACTATGTTTCGTTTCCAGATGATCAGTAGTGGAGCCCAGTCGGGACGATCGGGGATCTAGAATTTGGGGTTATCTTCTTTTCATTTGGATTTGACCATAGTCGGTCTATGAGTGTATTTTGGATGATGTATGAACTTAATTATGTATTGTGTGAAGTGGAGATTGTAATCCAACTCTCTTTATCCCATTCTTGTTCATTACATGGGATTGTGTGAAGATGACCCTTCTTGCGACAAAACCACCATGCGGTTATGCCTCTAAGTCGTGCTTCGACACGTGGGAGATATAGCCGCATCGTGGGCGTTACAGCAGGCTCGCCCCAGGCCAGGCCCTTCTTCTCCCAGGAGGTGAGCCGCATGGGGATTCCGGATCGGAATTCGGGGGCCGCCGCCCAGTTGGCGCCGCGCGGCTCGGTGATGTAGAACCACCCCAATTGCCACCCTTTCACAGTCTCCGTGAAGGAGCCGTCAAGCCAGGTGACGTTAGGCATCTTGCCCACCATGGTGCCTCTGCACTCCGCTTGCTGGCCGCTCACGATCTTCGGCTTCACGCAGAAGGTTCGCAGCCACAAGCCGAAGTGAGGCTTGATGCGGAGGAAGGCCTCGCACACGACAATAAACGCCGAGATGTTGAGGATGAAATTTGGGGCTAGATCATGGAAATCTAGCCCGTAGTAGAACATGAGCCTGCGGACGAAGGGATGAAGTGGAAATCCCAGTCCACGGATGAAGTGGGCGAGAAACACGACCCTCTCATGGGGCTCCAGAGTTGGAATGATCTGCCCCGCATCCGGTAGCCGGTGCGCGATGTTTGCGGCCAAGTATCCGGCCGCCCGAAGCTTCGCAATATGCTCCTCCTTCACGGTGGAAGCCACCCACTTGCCTCCTGCTCTGGACATGTTTGTCTGTGCGGAGAAGGAGCGGACTTGGGCGCTGGAGCTCGAGGAGGCAAGAATGGATTAGCGAAGGAGGAAGAAGGCGTGGGTAAAAATGGGGAACTCTTATCCCTTTATAGAGGCGACGAAAGCGGTGCGCCTCCCCACTTGCCCGTCGAGGGTCGCTTATTTCCCAAGCGCCACGATAGATGGCGCGGTTGGGTTACCCATACCCGTATTGATGGGAATCCCATGATAAGGGGACATGATCTTTGCTTCGACAAGACGTGCCGAGGAAGCCGCCTCGCAATGTGCGCTGTGGCTGGTTATGGGAAAATGGTTCGAATAATAAACCGACCTTGGTGTCATGTCACACCGTACAAAAGATGTCAGCAGATTACATTTGTGAAACATTATTCTCTCTACGGTGGTATGCAAAGATCATCTTGCAAATCCGGACACGATTCAAGTGTTCGATAATTACTTTGGAGTATTTCGAGATGGAACCCGCCTTGCAATGCCGAAGACAAACTGCGCACCGGACTCATCGTCATTGAAGCCTGGTTCAGGGGCTACTGAGGGAGTCCTGGATTAGGGGGTATCCGGACAGCCGGACTATATACTTTGGTCGGACTGTTGGACTATGAAGATACAAGACTCAAGACTTCGTCCCGTGTCCGGATGGGACTCTCCTTTGCGTGGAAGACAAGCTTGGCAATTCGGATATTATATTTCCTTCCTTGTAACCGACTCCATGTAAACCCTAGCCCTCTCCGGCGTCTATATAAACCGGAGAGTTCGGTCCGTATGAGGACGACAACAACAATCATACCATAGGCTAGCTTCTAGGGTTTAGCCTCTCTGATCTCGTGGTAGATCAACTCTTGTAATACTCATATCATCAAGATCAATCAAGTAGGAAGTAGGGTATTACCTCCATCGAGAGGGCCCGAACCTGGATAAACATCGTGTCCCCAGCCTCCTGTTACCATTAGCCTTAGACGCACAGTTCGGGACCCCCTACCCGAGATCCGCCGGTGTTGACACAGACAGTCGGCCTGTGGCAAAGACGGCGTCGGGATGCCGCATCTTGGCCACAATACCGTAGGGAGGAAGAAGGGGTCGGAGGCCCTCCCGAGCCGGCACTCTCTCGGAGAGAATGGCACAACCGCCGATCAGGATGCGCAGGCAGCCGTTGGTCTCCTCCCTCGCCGCCGACGACAGTGTTAACAATGCTCCTACACCCCTACCCCGGTCGAGGTTGTCCGGACAGATTTGTGACCAACCGTGAGCTGAGAGAGAGTGTGGCCACCTATGTCTTGCTTAGATCTGGAGAGCACGAGTGAACGAGACGAACCCTAGTAAAGCAAGCGCTAAGGCTCCTGCTTATATATATATATATATATATGTGTGTGTGTGT
>NC_057813.1:165841651-165845239 GCF_018294505.1 Triticum aestivum
TATATAGTGGAGTGGTTTTGTTGTACCAGCTTCAAAAAAATGTGCTACTACATGTACCCGCGAGTCGGTGTGAGAGAACTAGTGTGTGCGCGCACCGCTTCTTTTCGTGAGAGTACAATATACTATGCCCAAAGAACGTTCGCCGCAAGAGTAATAGTATATGTATGTGACGTGTGAGCTAAAATAAAATGTGTGCAACGTCTTTTGTTTTTTAGAAGTTCTGAGAGTAGGGTGTGAAGAGCACATATGTGTGTGACGTCTACCTGTAGATAGACGGTGGGTGCGACGTGCGAGTCTGCGAGAGGACTCGGGAGAGTCGTGACTCATGAGGGTGCGTGTGCGTGAGAGAGAGGGGGCACATATCAATGCAATGCATGTGTCCGTAAATCATTATCCAACAAACGTTCGTCACAAGCCTTTTCCTGACGAATGCCGTAAGAACCGTTAGATTGGCATCCGACAGGGTCAGTTTTGCCATGTCATTTAACAGAACAGCCACTCCTCCTACACACAAATCTTCCACGTGAGTGTTAGCAACTGCCATATGCTCCCTCCGTTCCGAAATGCGGTGCATATAGCTTTATTGAAAATTCGAACCTCACAAACTTTTACCGAGTTTTCATGTACCAAATTGCACATGTAGAATACCATGTATATATCATTTCATTCATCTTCGAGAGGTAACTATAAAGATGGGGGAGGAGTCTACAAAGAAAGACCATCGTATCACCCGCAGCAATTTCAACCATCCTTTGTTGTCGAGGAATATCATAGGACCTCTATATGATATGATTTTTATAGGATTTTTTCCTTTAGAGCCAATTGGTTCATAGGAATAGATTCATATACTCCACATTTCAAAGGAAATAAACATGATATCATTTCTATAGCTTTAGAGCCACTTGGTTCATATGAATGGATTACTATACTCCCTTAATTTCAAAGGAAAATAAACATTAGCGTATATTCAATAAAAGTTCCTATGATATGAACCAAATTATATCTCTTTTCTAATCCCTCCTCATAGGAATTGAGATACATGTCATCTCTAGATTCAATAGAAAAGTTCCTATGATGTGAACCAAATGGCATCTCTTTCCCAATCCCTACTCATAGGAATTGAGATGCTCCATGTCATCTCTTTCCCTACAACTTCCATGTATACATATTCTATTCCTAAATAGATAGTACAACCCACTAGTAGCTTTTTTCAAAACATGCAACTATGGCACAAGAACTATATAGTGTGCCAATAACTTTGAAAGATGGTCACTGGATGAAGCTAATCCGACAGTGTAGAGATGGCAAATCCGAGCACTATTGGCCGTTGGATATCATCAACATTCCACCAGATCTGCAACATGTACAATTTAGAAGACTCCATGGTTGAACTTAAGCATAATGCACAAACCTAAAAACACAAACACTTCTCCTTTGTTCTAGAATCTTCTGTATCATAATTGATTTTTTTCTAAATGAATTGCCATTATTTGTTTTTTACTTTATGCTTTACAGTGCACAACCCCATGAATCTTAACATTTTTATAAAACTAATTGATTTTGAATGAGATGAACTATAAGAACTAAATGAACATCTACATCATGCATATATGACTCAAAGCTTTACATGCTATAGTGTGTATTTATTCATAATTTGTTTTCGAAATCTCATGCGGTCAATGCATGTGTACCTTACTAGTTTTGAGTAGAGTAGCAAATTTCACGCGGCCCCGAGTATATCAAAATGCAGGGCCCATGCATCATTGCCTTCCGGTCGAACCTACGTCCACAATTTTTTGTACATACTATATCTCCACTGGTCCCCAAACGCAAAATGCTGCCTCGTTCCCGTAAAACCAAGCGGCCCACACATATTTAAGGCGTCGACTCGAACCCGTTTACTATGACATGGCCCCACACGCCGTAGTACTCCTAGAAACCCTACCGCCGTACACATCATCGGTTTTCTTCAAGAGGACAAGGGAGAAGCCGATTTGTAGTGGAGACGCTTTCAAGAAAAAAGGATCTATAGTGGAGACCCCTACCCTAGGGTGCCCTAGGTAGCTGCCGCACGCATCATTGGTTTCTCTTTTCTTTATGCTCTTGCACCCTAGAGTGAAATGATGGTTGCTTCGTCTGTCCAGCTTAATGCGGGAAAGGTGGGGCTTTGTGATTTGACCACTCATCGCTCATTTTCTACTACTGTGGTGCTACAATCGGGGTGCCTCCAATTCCAACCACTGCTCCGAACTGTAATTTGGTGCATCACACGTGGAACAAGACGGTGGATGAGCCACATGTCGGCCAAAAGGGTCCTGTTAAGTGTGTTGCCATTTTGTGTGCGGACTGACCCTGCTTGAGTTGCTACGCCAACACGACAGGAGCAGCCTACCACTTGGTTTTGCTCCTTGGTGAATCCCAACTATATTGATCTAAAAAGATACATGCTGAACTACCCTCTCTGTTGGAAATATGCCCTAGAGGCAATAATAAAAGGATTATTATTATATTTCCTTGTTCATGATAATTATCTTTTATTCATGCTATAATTGTATTATCCGGAAATTGTAATGCACGTGTGAATACATAGACCACAACATGTCCCTAGTGAGCCTCTAGTTGACTAGCTCATTGATCAACAGATAGTCATGGTTTCCTGACTATGGACATTAGATGTCATTAATAACGGGATCACATCATTAGGAGAATGATGTGATGGACAAGACCCAATCCTAAGCATAGCACAAGATCGTGTAGTTCGTTTTGCTAGAGCTTTTCCAATGTCAAGTATCCTTTCCTTAGACCATGAGATCGTGTAACTCCCGAATACCGTAGGAGTGCTTTGGGTGTACCAAATGTCACAACATAACTGGGTGACTATAAAGGTGCACTACAGGTATCTCCGAAAGTGTCTGTTGGGTTGACACGGATCGAGACTAGGATTTGTCACTCCGTATGACGGAGAGGTATCTCTGGGCCCACTCGGTAATGCATCATCATAATGAGCTCAAAGTGACCAAGTGTCTGGTCACGTGATCATGCATTATGGTACGAGTAAAGTGACTTGCCGGTAACGAGATTGAACGAGGTATTGGGGTACCGACGATCGAATCTTGGGCAAGTAACGTACCGATTGACAAAGGGAATTGTATATGGGGTTGCTTAAATCCTCGACATCGTGGTTCATCCGATGAGATCGTCGAGGAGCATGTGGGAGCCAACATGGGTATCTAGATCCCGCTGTTGGTTATTGACCGGAGAGCCATCTCGGTCATGTCTGCATGTCTCCCGAACATGTAGGGTCTACACACTTAAGGTTCGGTGATGCTAGGGTTGTAAAGATATCAGTATGCAGCAAACCAAAAGTTTTTCGGAGTCCCGGATGAGATCCCGGACGTCACGAGGAGTTCCGGAATGGTCCGGAGGTAAAGAATTATATATGGGAAGTCGTTTTTCGGCCATCGGGAAAGTTTCAAGGGTTACCGGTATTGTACCGGGACCACCGGAAGGGTCCCGGGGGTCCACCGGGTGGGGCCACCCATCCCGGAGGGCCCCATGGGATGAAGTGGGAGGGGAACCAGCCCCTGG
>NC_057813.1:165845475-165852579 GCF_018294505.1 Triticum aestivum
TGGGAACCCTAGGGGAGGAGGCGCCTCCACTTGCCTTGGGGGGCAAGTCTCCCCCCTTGGCCGCCGCCCCCCCTAGGAGATCCCATCTCCTAGGGCCGGTGCCCCCCTGGGGTCCCTATATAAAGAGGGGGGGTGGGAGGGCAGTCGTACCCTGACATCTGGCGCCTCCCTAACCCCCCTTGCTACACCTCCTCCTCCCGTAGTCGCTTGGCGAAGCCCTGCCGGAACCCTGCTGCATCCACCACCACGCCGTCGTGCTGCTGGATCTTCATCAACCTCTCCTTTCCCCTTGATGGATCAAGAAGGAGGAGACGTCACGCTGACCGTACGTGTGTTGAACGCGGAGGTGCCGTCCGTTCGGCACTAGGATCTCCGGTGATTTGGATCACGACGAGTACGACTCCCTCAACCCCGTTCTCTTGAACGCTTTCGCTTGCGATCTACAAGGGTATGTAGATGCACTCCTCTCTCTCGTTGCTAGATGAACTCATAGATTGATCTTGGTGAACGTAGGAAATTTTTTATTTTATGCAACGTTCCCCAACACTCTCCGTCTCATTTTTTATTTTTAGGCGTCTTGGTTTATAGGGTGTGCACGTAGTTCTAGGTCATCCATTTGACTAACTAAATATGAGTTACTATGTCACAAAAAGTATATCATTGGATTCTTAAGCGGATGTAGTTGTATTTAAAAGTCGAGGGCAGGGCTTTTCCTGCGCGATAGGCGGGGCAGTTCTGCCTAGTCGGTTCGACAGATACGCGAGAAGACGAGGGAGTAGGCTGCTGCAAACATAGGGCTGTGTGATTTGACAGCGAGTTACTACTGGACAAGTGGGGCCCCGTGATTTGACTTGCCATTATCATTTTAACTGCGGCACTACGACCGGCGTGAGTCTCCTGATTCCTGACCACCTCCATATAGGTGCCTCTCCAAATGCTCCACCCTGTGGTAGAGGCTGGCTCTTGCATGAGAGCCCACTTCTCTACTTTTTCCTTGCCTCTCTTTCCTCCACATATGCAAAAATGCCATGTAAAGCGCACTATTGTACTTACTTACTACTACAGGTGCTAAGCTTGCCACATAGGCATAAAGTCTGATGTGGCAAGTTAATCAAGAAGAGAGAGATTAGTTTGGTGACCCAACAAAGAAATGGTACTAAGCGCGTGTATCTACATGAACAGACAATTTTGAGTCTATAGCTAATTAAATAAGCAAACTTACCAACAGAAAACTAATAAGCACATCATTTCATTAGAAGAGGTCACTCCTTGGCAAATGCAATAAATACTAGTACTCCCTGTGTCCCATAATATAAGAACGTTTTTGGCACTACACTAGTGTCAAAAACATTCTTATATTATGGGACGGAGGGAGTACGAAGAAAGAGATAGAGATAAGTAAATAAATAAATACACTTATAGCCAACCTTATAGCTAACCTTATTATAGTATGAGTGACTAAGTGATGACTATGTATGACATGCCAACATCAGATAGCCTAACGCACCGTGTAAAATCTCCAAGGGCGCGACCGCGAGAGCGACGCGACGGTCGTGGTAGGCGCGACCATGATACGGGCTGCTGGCAGCCCTTGGATCTGAGATCAAACGGTCGCATGCTAAGTTGCTGACAATTTGCAGAATAACCCTCCAGGATAGGATATTCACCCATAGGTCTAGAATCACGCCATGCAACTGTTCGATCTCAGATCCAAGGGCTCTCGGAAGCCCATATCATGGGAGAATGGAAAGCCACTACCTTGTCGTTCGCACGCTGGTAGTTCGCTCCTACTCATCCCTGCACGTCCTTTAATACTACGGCGGTTCGCTCCTAGTCGTCCCGTCCTTTCACATTACGGCAGTTCCACTAATCCTAACCCTCCTCCCAAATCCATGGCGTCCCAAAACTCCATGATCGGTGGTGAGTACAAGGTTAGAACCATCACCGGTGATGAGTTCGACGTAATCTACACCCGTTCTTCTGCAACGGTGAAAGGATGCCTTTCTCGCTTAAGACGCATGTTCAAAAACTCAGATGATGAGTGGGTCACTGGGCTAGATGTTGAGTACACCATAGTCCTGGTACGAGAGAAGGATCTAAAGGAGGAAGAGAGGAAGAAGCCCGCCGTGATCCAGGTTTGCGTGCATGACTTATGCTTGGTCTACCACATATGCCATGCCGACGTTGAATGCCTGGATTTTAAGAACTTCCTCGAGAACAACCTAGTCAAATTCGTTACTGTAGACTTTATGAACGACAAAGAAGTCCGGGGTCGGGTAGGCCTCGTTGTAGGCAACCCCTTCGACCTCCAGAAGAATTGGCTGCTGCCCTCTCGTCAGCCTTCAATGCTAACCCTGGCAGGAGCCATGGTTCATCCTTCGTACCGTAAACTGGAGAAACCTCATTACACATTTCATCGTCATGCATGGCAGCGGAATGTACTAGATATAGACCACACCCACTATGCTGCATTGGATCGCTACCTTTATTTCAATATCTACAAGGGTTGGATGAAGACCAAGAGCCAAGTGTGCGGTTCAAGCAAAGAAGTATCGGCCACGAGGAAGAGGGACAAGGACGAAGTCGAGGACGTGGACCAGGACTCCGAGTGAGTAAGGTGTCAGTATTGTTGCTCATGGTGGTTCTAATGCAGTGTCTACTGGATTAGTTGCATAGTTTAATTTCAGGTGTGCTTAGTTTAATTTGAGGAGTGTGTTGTGCTGAGCCCCCAGCAGAACTATGTTATGTTTCTTCTCGTTACTTTAACTCTTCAGTATGTACTACATACTACTAGTATTTATTTAATAGAATTTAGCACCCCAATTAAGCATGTACCAGCTTTTTTAATAGTACTATATGCATAATTTGGCGACGAGCGCTCTCTATATGTACCACCTTTTTTTATTTCAATTTTTGCTCCATGGCACAATCCATCGATACTACTACTGTACAAAAGTATAATTTTTTTAAAAGGTTAGAGTACTGTTCATCACATATATTGCCGATTAAATTCTCAACCTAGAACGACGTGCATGCCATGTAGTAAACCGATACGGAGGAAGTATAGTAAAAATGAGGTGATTTTACCAAGCGATCGGCGGGGGAGCATGGCCTGTCATGCGGTCCCACGTGTCATGATGTACCAAGGCGATGCGCGTGTTGCTCTTGAGGCAGAAGCAATACTACGTGGTTTGAGATGATGGCGAACCTAAGTGTGAAATAATGGTTGCTTCGTCCGTCTGGGAAGGTGCAACATTGTGATTTGATGTCTCATTGCTCATTACTACTATTGGGCCGGTACGAGTGGGGTGTGCCCCCTGCTGTTCTGCACTGTTATTTGGTGCTTGACACGTCGACCCGGTTGCTATATGTCCCACATGTCGGCAACAGGAAGTACAGAATGCATGAAAGGGAGCATCGACGGAGGAGTATACTACAGAATTCATGAAAGGGAGCGACTTAGTTTTGGAAAAATCTATTTTTACGGAGTACGTACCCACTAGGGTTTATAGTTCTCATCTAAAAAACATACGTTTTTCCGTTTGATAAGTCTCAATTCTACTACTAGTAGTAGTACCATTACATGTTGGATTTCGAGGTGCGTTAGATCACCTGATGCAAGCAGTGTCAAGAGGAAACTAACCAATGCATGTAGAAGTTCATGGAAATTTAGTGGTCATTCATGCATTCGTTCTAACTAATGCCTCGGTAAACATAACTTCTTGAGAAAAACGAGCATACTAATTACTTGTGCAAACTACAAAATTAATTCGACCACTCACCATCTACCTTGGTTGGAGAGATTTTGAAATTGAGCCATAAACTGGAAAGGAGGGAGTAGTAACTTTTGTCTCGATTACTATTTGTGGCCTTGTATAGATGCAAAATGTATTTTTTTTATAGTGGCCTTGTATAAGTAAATGGAGGGAGTACTAAAGGACATATATATTCCAAATAATATGATAATCTCTCTAACCAAGGTGCGTAGTAGGGACGAGGAGTAAATGGAGGGAGTAGTAAAATTTTCTCCTCGTGCTGCGAGCCACCGCGCGCGTGGGCGAGGGAGCGGGCGTAAGGCGTACAGTAGTACTACTACTACTACTCGTAAGCAAGCTTCACCTCATCCTGCGAGCCACTGCGCCCGTGGGAGGGGGATACGGTGTACTAAGCAAGCTTCTCCTCGTTCTGCGAGTTGACGGGACACATCAAAAATACTCTAGTGTATAGAGCCTTGCCTCTAAGGTAGGTCCCACATGGTTTGCCTCTTTTTTAACATAACACGTCAAGTCGCAATTTGTTTGTTCACCCGTGGTAGACGATCCTCCCTCCACCAAGTGGACAACCAGTACATTTGTCAAATTACCACGTGGGCTGCCTTTTCGTACAGAAATGAGGTCCACCGTGTACCCGCGCGAGTGTGGTTGGGAAAGAGACGGGAGTACGTGCGCCATGCGTGCACCTCTTCTCTTCGTGCATGTCCCCCACCTACGTGGGTGTGTGTGAGAGAGATACAAACCTATACATAATGCACCGTCCATCCCCATCCTCCGCCCAGTCCGACCACGAGTCACCACCACGCCCCACTCCTCCTCACCTTATCTCTCATCTTTCTCCCTCCATTTTTATATTCAAGGGTCCACTATCAAAATTACAATTTGCAGATATACAAGGTCACTAACACTAATTGATGCAATATTAATGGTGTTTGCCTCGTGGTACTAGCAAAGGAGGACATTAATTATCCCTTGCATGCATGTGGGAGTTTGTAAAAAATGCATCTTGATGTTCCGTGCAATGCACGGGCATCTTGCTAGTCCGTGAAAACAACACATGGAAAAATTAAACGGCAAACAAAGGATTTGAATCTGTTGGGAGGGGTTGTTTGGATCTTGCCCGGGGTAGCCAAAATATTGGCGACCCTTTTGTCCACCGGTGCCTTTGCCACCGATGAACGAGGAATGGCTCGGGTGCTCATGCTGTCATGCATCCTCCGGCGCGCACATTGGAGACGAGCTCGCATGAGCTGTTTTTTTTACAACACCATCCGAGCCGCCCGCAGACTGACCAGCGACCCGCAAATTACGCCATCCAACCGTAGCCGCACACATTATCATAGCAACTCAACCAACCGGACGAAATTCATGCAAACACGTAGACAAACTGATATTTCATATAAACAACGACGGAAATCATATAAAATACAAGATTTTCATACAAACATGATGGATTTCATTACATTCAAACGAACTACGCGGTGCTAGTTCTGGACAGCACAGGTATATAATACCTGGCCTAAATGGTTGCCCGCCGATCGATTTGTGTTCCTCATGTCCGGTAGCACGATCACCAGACTGTCGGGAGCCCTGGAGGTATATGCTTCAGCGCAAAGGACTGCTCGCTTCCCCATTGCCCAACTAATATCATTGGCTGGTGCCGAAGATGATGGTGGCCGACACCGGTTCGAGTTCATCACCGGCCACTACTTCGCCATGGCCGGCACCGGCTCGAGTTCATCCTAACATTCCCCTCTTCCGTGGAGCCCATGCGGGGTCGACGAAGGTCCTCACAACAAAAGGATCCGGCAAGACACCTGCTGTGTAGGCCAGCGTCGCCTCCACGATGGCCTTCATGGGACCCAAGCGGCGGCGGCCTCCCATGTTCTACTTCTCCTCGATGATGGCAGCAGACGCGGAGGCGCTGGCCACCGACTCGTCACTCTCCCCGCACCTGGCTTCTGTCGCTGCTTGCATGGCACGGCCGTCGGCATGGGAGTCTCGGCCACAAAAACGGGAGACGCGGTACGAGGCGGCGGCGCAGATGGCAGCAACGACGCTCGTGCGTTTCTCCTCGTCGAGCTGGCCTGGAGCGGCAATTTGCTGAACCGCGCGCCAGCTTGGGGCGGCAATTGGCTCCGTCGGGCGAGGGGAGGGAGGTGGATCAGCGAGATGCATAGCTTGTATCCGGCGGGCTACCTAGCCAGCTTGGATGCGGAATAACTACTCTTCGTAAGCCATTGTAAGAGTGGACAAAATGGTGAAGGAGGAGATAGGGGAGTGGCGGAGGTGTGCAATTCTTGGCCGGCGTTTGGCCTCATTTAAATAGGAGATTAAATAGACAGCGGACGGGAGGAGCTCGGCCGGCGTTGCGTTTAATGCCGTCCCGGTCATGAACGGACGTGTGTCCAGAGTGGGTTTCTCGGCTTCCACACGAGCGGGTTTCCTGGAGGCGTTTGGATGCGGCAAGGAGGCGTGTTCAGCCGGGCATGCAGCGAGTGGCGCCCTCGACTCTGACCTAGGACACCGTGTCGTTCTTCCACTAACATGTGGGCTCTTTGGGTACATGGCCTGCATGTCAGTGACCCAACGCAGGCAGTGCATAGTAGAGGAACCTTTGGTGGGCCAGGGCGGTCAGAAGCGGGCATTTCATAAACCAATGATTTTTCATTGAGTGTGACGTCATCTTTTTCATGTAGATAAGCCTACTATGTTGATAGCCCGTTCGATACGTTGTGATTCATAAAGACCGCTGCAAACATCATTGTTCTGCTTATCACAGATAAGATTGATTAATACCCGTAACAATCCATGTCCTTAACAAAGGGTGCATGCACGTATAGGTTGAGCGTGTGTCTTGCGTCGTGTGCTGTGTACATGCAGGCGTGCGAGTGTTGCGTGCGTGCAAGCGTACGTTTCAGTGTTGCATGCATGGGTGCGTACGTGTGTGTGTGTGTGTGTTCGTGAGTGCATGTGTACGTGTCAGTGTTGCACGTCAGCATGCGTGCGTGTGTAAGTTATGTGTACGTGTCAGAGTTGCACGTCTACATGCGTGTGTGTCTTGCGTGCGTGTATGTGTATGTGCGGGGTGAGGCTACACATCAGTCGACTGACTTTTTCATCATTGGTCATTAGATTTTCCAGCCGTTGGATACGAAATCAAGGGCCTCCAGTTTATCATCAAACTCCACCCCCCTGAGCCACCAGCCACCACCGGCCGAACCGCCAGCCCCCGCCGCCCGCCGCTGGCCCGCGCTGCCATGCCGCCCCGCCCTCCCCAAAACCACTCCCCACCGTCAGTCTGCTGCCGCACCGGCCACCCTCTAGGCCC